>NC_056730.1:1012065928-1012113428 GCF_019279795.1 Protopterus annectens
TATATATATATTTATAAAACCTATGCCCATAACTTGCAGTGGAGTCATACCTCAGCACTAATAGTCACAACCTCTTAGGTGCAAGGGGATGTAATGTAAGAATTACAGGTATAAATATAGAATGTTGCTACAGTAACAGGGGTTGTGTCAACAGACATGTTGTGCAGGAAGTCACTTCTGATACTGACATGCACACCATTTGTTACTGACAGACATTGTAAGATCATCATAGTGAAGTACCACACAAATCACAGTAATGATCCTGTGGAATACAACAGAGATATGAACATTAAACGTGGGCAGTCTAACACAATCTGGTCAGTCCAGAGGTTTACACAGAACTCCTTAGTACAAGACGTGTGGACCAAGAATTACAAAGTGGATGTTTACAGCCATGTAAATGGGGATATCACAAAAATACTGAAATAGATAAACTCACACAGTTGATGCATTCACACACTCCTGTCTGTCCTAACACATATTAACCAGAGGAGCAGAGGTCCCAAGCCCACATATTTCCCACTAGTTAGTGACATACATCTTCGCAGCATCCCACTGCTTTTTCAGAAATACACAACACTTATGGTGGCCAGGCAACAGTACACCTGACAAATATCTGGACATAGCATCACACTAGGTAAATACACTGAGCTGCTAGGCATGTCACAAAGCACTGTGCAAACTACAGGTAGACTCTCACAACACTGACCCAAGTTTCCTATGGGGGAATACACATGTACTTGCAAATATAGCAGGCACTACAGGCATGTAACAGCATGGAGTAGCAGACACCAGTATGAAAGTGCATACATATAACCAATTTCAACACAGTCACAGTCACATAATGATAAGCCTAATTAATAGTACAGTATATGGACTGTGTGAACAAAACCATCCTCATATGTGCCACTCATACACTAACCCTATATATAGTGGCCCAATACACAGTGTAGTCTGATGCCTGCCTTTGGTATTGGACACGTGTCAGTCTGACCCTACAAACATATACGCTGATAGGGTACCGTAACCTGGAGCAGCAGGCAACGTCAGATAGAACAAGACCAGAGACAATGACATCTACCACAGTCTGTGCACAGGTCAAGTAACATATTCACAATACACACTCTGTCAACAATCACCATAAGTACACATACCTCACTACTGTACAAACTACAACAGAATGTCCAGGTTTTGTCCTCAAATATAAGGCCTACTATACATAACATGTCTAGCAGTCTGGTATCTCACTGGCTTGTTATCAGGTATGATGTCACTAAATAATGATATACTGTACATATGCACCTCTTACTGCATGACATATGGACAAAGGGTGACAGACTTAGGGGGCAGAGGCACAAACATAGGGCCAATAGTGACATATTGCTGTGATAAATTGAGAAAATTCTTGGTGTACCAGGGTTTGTTGTGACATATCTTTTCTGAAGGATATGAAGACAGTAACTCACATGGATGTCACCATGTACTGACTGCAATCATGAGAGTATGCTACTGTATTTCTAAAATAGGAAATGTGTGAGTAACACACCACATGTAAGATTCCAAACTCTGGCCAGTCTGCAGCTAGCCCTACAGGTGAGAGTTTCCTCAACCACATAACACTGTCATGCCAGACTTTAAATCATGTAGAGCAGCCATATCCACACAAACCCTGTTAAACCAACATTACTTCAAATGTAGAACAGCAGTACTTACATTATCTCCCCATGTCTGGAACATTCCCCCTCCTGTTTGTTAGCCTGTCTCCAGAGTGTATGTTGTAAGAGGTATTTCCCACTACCCTCTGTGATGCTGTTTGTCAGATACCCACATGAAGTCCTGCTCACAGTGAAAAAAAAAGTCCAACACCCACATGAAGTACTTAGTTATAGGAGTGTGTTTCCATGTAATTGGCTATAAGAATGATACCACAGCTGTTCCACATGAAATGAGCAAGTGGGGGACTGCAATTTATGCACAGGCCATCAGCTGATCACAAGCATTACTTACAAAACTCAAGGCCTATGCAAAATGGATGTACTTTTCCACATCCACCAGAGAGGGAGAGAGAGATAGAGAGAAAGTAAGAAAGGAAGGGATAAGAGAGTAAGAGCCAAGTGTGTTTGTGTATGATCCATGGGTGGAGAGTGGTATCTGGGTATTATAACAGTTGCCTATATTGTTTATTAATCCATACTGTTACATAGTAATTGCACATGGCTGTACACATTTATGGCTGAGGATTGTCTACAACAAACTCTACAGTGTTTGAAAACTGGTGGCATTGTAATGTGGACATTGGGACATATAGATCCTCAATATAATGATGTAGCAAAACCCACACTGCAATGGATCCTGTCATTACACAATCACTCCAACACCCACACAGAATACTGATGACACACACACAAACTTACCAGCACTGAGTTTCAGACCCCTACCTGACTATGTATTACCATTACAGTGTTATGCAGTTATTGCACAAGCTCACATTAGAAATCTGTCCAATGGTATCTTTGAAGGTGAGTAACATCAGCAACAGTGTTAAAGGTGGTGTAAGGGAAGTGTAGCAAGTATGAATGTCCACAAAAGCAGATGTCAATGAAGACACACACACTCAGGGAAACACCCACATTATCATAGTTGGTAACATCAGGATTAGAACACCTACCTAACTAGCTTGCTACACTACAGTATTATGCAGTTATCACAAGCGCCACAGAGCTTATATGGCTGAAACTTGGCCAAAGGGCTATTTCAAGGAGAATGACATGAGTAGGTGTGCTATAGTAGGGCAATGGGAGGTGTAGTGAGTGTGAATGGCTTCAAAATCTTTAATCTCCACACAGGCACACACACGCACACACACACACACACACACACACACACACACACACACACACACACACACACACACACACACACACACTTGCCGGTACTGAGATGCATAGGTTCATTGCTTCACAGTTGTGTAGTAGATGAATGGGCCTGAAGGCTGTATAAGGCTAGGCAAAGGGAACATCTTGGCATCAGGCCACATGAGAATAGTCTCCAGTGTAGCTCAAGGGTTTAGTCCATGGAGTGGTCCCCAAGGGTGAGAATTGCATTCACCATCCACTCATCTGGGTTACTATTGTGGGTGGCCAGTGATGTGCACTGCTTCCCATGTATGTGATCTATATTCCATAACATGGACAATGTCTGGGTTGTGCACATGTCCCACATGCATGTTCTTTGATGTGTGGAAGTGTACTTGAGGTCTCTGGGACATGTTGTGTGGACAGATTGTTATCTTCTGATAGCTAGGTAGCATTCCTGACCTCATTTGGTGAGATCTGGCTATGCAACTGAGGTTGCGCTTGCAGGTACAGGTATTCCGTGGAGTTAGTAGCATCTGTTCATACAGGGCATGTGTATAAGGCATGGTATTCCCTTTCTGGGTTACATTTGCAGACTCTACAGTTGTTGCAGGTGTCCAGTGGGGAACATAGCAAACAGGCCACTATAAGCATTTATTTGCCTACTGCAGGGATGGAACAGGGTGCCATGTCCTTTTACTTGCTGGATAACACACAATTCATCAGGAGATGTAACACATCAAGTACTTTCTGATGTCAGTGGCACTGTTGCGGTCAACAGGCATGTAGTCCATTACAATCACACCATGGTTACTATCTGTAAGGCAATATGCACAGAGCTACCAATATAGTGGTTGTTGCCTAGTCAAATTTGTTTGTGTATGAGACATGGATGGAGAGTGTTCTCTTAGTAATAGAAGGGTTGCCTATATTGTTCACCAATCCATAATGTCACATGTAGGGCTATGGATTGTCTACACCAGCCTCTCTGGTGTCTGACATATGTTGTCTTTGTAAGGTGGGCATTGCGACATATACTATGTCCTCAACATAATAATTTATCAAAACCCACCCTACAGTGGATCTTGTTATTACACAATCACAGCACCCTTCACACAGGATACTGATGACACCCACACATTTGCCAGTACTGAAAGTCAACCCCCTACCTAGCTATGTATTGCTACTGTAGTGTACCGCATTTACTGCATTCACCACAAAGCTTATAGGACGGATGTTGTCCAGCTCTTGTAAATACTGGCATTGGGTGATGTAGTGGGTGAGAGATCCCAAAAATAAATTTACCCTATCCACACATTTACATTTGCCATGGGTGAGGTTCAAACCTCTATCTAACAATCTTTACAGACCATTATGTTATGCATTTACCACATGCACCACTGGCCTGACATGGTCTAGGGTTGGCAACAGGTACTTCTAAGGTGGATGATATCTGCAGGACTGCTAAAATCAGGCTCTGAGATGTGCACTGGATGTAAATGGGGCCAAACGTTTTGAAGTACACACCCAAACACTTGCCACAGATGAGATTCAAATCCATACCTGTGTAGTTACTGCTACTACATTGCTTTACATTTATGGCATGCGCCATGAAGCTTACATGTTGGAGAGCTCTCCACAGGTATCCTTGAAGGTGACTAACATCAGCAGCAGTGCTAATACCGGGGTAAGGGGAGTGTAGTAAGTGTGAATGTCCATAATATCAAGTATTATCAAAGACACACACACTCTCTCACACAGACACACACATTTTCACAGGTAGAATGCTGGGGATTAGAACTCCTACCTAATTAGCATGTTACACTATAGCATTACACAGTTATCGCAAGCACCATGGAGCTTATGGGGCTGTCCCTTATTCAAAGGTTATTTCAAGGTGACTGACATCAGCTGAAGTAGGGCAATGGGATGTGTAGTGACTGGGGATGACATCAAAATCATTCATCTCCACACACACAGAGTTTCACGGTTGAAAAGTCTGGAATTAGAGCACCCACCCAACTAGTATGTAGAACTATAGCATTACACAGTTACTGCAAGTGTCACGGAGCTTATGGGGCTGGTCATTGTCCAAAGGGTTATTTCAAGGTGACTGATATCAGCAGGCTTGCAAAAGTAGGGCAATGGCAGGTGTAGTGACTATGAATAGCCCCAAAATCATTCATCTCCACACACACACACACACACACACACACACACACACACACACACACACACACACACACACAGTTTCACAATTGTCATGTCTGGGATTAGAACTCCTACCTAACTAGTATGTTACACTATAGCATTACACAGTTATTGTAAGCGCCACAGAAAGTACGATGTTGAGAATTGGCCAGAGGGTTATTCCAAGATGACTGACATCAGCATGAGTGCTAACATGAGCAATATGAAGTACAGTGTGTGTGTGAATGGGCCATAAACCATTCTTCTGAAAACACACACACCACTCAGTCACACACAACTTTACATTTGACAGGACTGGGTATATAAATGCTAGATGAATTCTGATTTGTGCTATCATGTTGCACAGTTATCACAAGCACCACAGACACTATAGGGCTGAGGGCTACCAAAAGCAATGTCTACAGTGATTGACATTAGCACATCATGTGATATTGGCCAATTGGATGTGTGGTGGGTGGGACAGGCCTCATGATGGAAATATCTCTGTCAATGTTACTGTCTGTCTCTCTCTTCCCCACATCTCTATGTGTATGTCTGACATATCATACTGTGTTGGCCTTGGATATGTGTGAGTATTCCTATCCAATGTGTGTGCAAAGCATGAAAGGTGTGCAATTCAACTGACAGATATGTATAGTCCACTGTTGTTGTCATACATGGGTTTTATTTCTCTAAGTGTAGAAGCATGCCCAGTATGACCTTCTGTATTAAGTGTGTGAATCTATTCCAGGTAGGTTGTACTCCAGTCCAGGATTTGGTGTTCTACACCTATAGCTAGTGACCTGTTTCTGCAAGATTTCTGTAAACAGGTTGACAATATGGAGTCAGAAAGGGTGAAAGATAGTGGGATACTGTAACTATTGTGTCTGTGCTGCTTGTGCTACATGGTTGGTGTTAGCAGAGATATTCAGACATATGTACTGTTTTACAGTGTATTGTATTATGTCATCAGTTACTGACAGATATACTTATTTGCTCACAGTTATTTCCTGGGAAATACAAGATGAATGAAGATGTGTCCAGTATTGTGGTCTGCAGCCTACATATTCTTGCAGACTCATGCTATTCTTGAGCGGTAGCTGCAGAGACTTGCTGATGAGTCTGTGTAAATGGTCCAGCACCTTGGTACTGTGGTGGCAATCCCCTGCTTGTACATATATTGACATAAGAGAATGGCCATATCCTGCTGTGGCCATACTTTTCAGCTGTACAGTTTTACCCAGGTTACCCAGAGGCAGGGATCATATATTTGGTCAGTTCCCCTTCACATTGTGGTTTACGAGCAAGTTTGTAGCCACCCGTTACTGTGTTTGCAGGCAGGGTAGTATGGGCACACATCAGAGATTCAGACTTCACACACTCCATAATGTCCATGCTTCTACACCCCCCACTCTATTATATCTTCTTCCTAACATTATGCAAGTGATAGCTGAAAAGTATCCCTATAGTTGTCCCTTCATCCCAGCAGTATTTAGGGGTTGGTCCACAGTTCATGCAGTATGACATGATGGTCATGCTACTGGGATTTGTCAACATGGCCTTGCATTTGTGTTCTGTGGACTGTGTTATGTTGTTAGTTGGAACCCCATGAGATAACATACATTGGCAGTACGGGTGAGGCACAGGCCTTGACAGAGGACTGCCGGGAATTTGGTAGTGATGCAGGCCATCTGTAGCAGGCCAGTGCATTCTGTCACTCCTACATTCCCAGGCTGCAAGCCACTGGATTCCCCTGGGGTGACAGGGTAAGTATAAGAGGTGTTAATGGCAATAGTTCCTGTCCATATTAATCAATTAGTCTGGATGCTGGCAGGATGCTGGTTTACAGCTAGGGACATACATGCATGGGGCACCTCTTCAGCATGCTGCATTTTGTGGATATTCCCATACAGAAGTGGGGGTCACACTGTACTCATTCCCAACAGCAGGGATATGGCCTGTGATAAACCTGAGGCTGATGGTGGGGTGAGCTGAGTGCATGTGTGATATGGAAGATTTTTGCAGCTGACTCAGAGATATACCTGAGACATTTCCTGTATGCTGCCTTGTGCAGGGACATAGGCAGTCTCTCATTACTTCATAACTGTGCCTTTTGTGGTCTGCCAGTGATTGGCCAGACTACATTAGTATTCCATACTACACAGACAACTAATGTGCTGCTAACCTGTATGTACAATTTCAAAGGTCTGTGCAGCTGGCAGTTACATTTTATGTACTCAGTCTAGGGTACTTCCACCTGTGTACTGTGTGTATATCTGGGCCCACATTCATGGCATGTCCATCTTTCAGATGGTGACATATATTGACATCTGGACAGTGAGTATGGATGACTGCTGAATTGGGTATTGCTGAGATGCATTGTGGTTGGCACTGCAGTTGTTAGAACATGGCCCTGTCATCAACAGTACTGGCCATAGGCCACCAAGACACAACCCTCCATGCCTACATGCTGACCACTTCCACATAATATAGAACACACAACAACCTAACACGCAGGACCCCTGCATATTGTACACATGCAAAAATATATCCTGTAAATTGCACCAGCTCAGGTAATCTGTGCTCCACTGTTATTAAACCCACACGTATATATTACTGCATTTCTACATAGGATTGTGGGGGGGGGGCACATCTGACAACTGTAAACATTTGCTATGACTGTACTGGTATTTCAGGTACTCTGTTGGCTTCCATTTCCTTTTGTATTCTGATCTATCATGCAGACTAAAGGCATAACAGTAGAGTACAGAGTTTAGGTTTTATTGACCTACATTTCAGTTTCAGACTTTATTGACCTACATTTCAGTTTCAGACTTCTTACACTTCAGAACTAACATACAACTGCCAGACCTGTTGTAACCTGTCTGGGTAGGTCTGGAGGGGGGCTTTTCACCATTGCCATCAATTAGAGGCCTTAGCACAGACTTTCTTTATGGTCATCTACACCTGTCCTGCTGGCTGAGACTGGTGTTGGGTATGTGAGTCTCACTGACACACACATGGGCCACCACATGTACTGCAGTGGGATTTGTCACCTTGTCTAGTACTGCCTACTTTTTTGACACCAGTATTTGTTATGGATTTCATGCTGCCCATATAGGTGTCCACTATCTGCTGCCAACCCATTCAGCCACCTGATTCCCTTGCATGCTCACATCCATACCGTAAATACAACTAGCAGAACATACTACTCCATTCAGCAATTGATAGGAAGAGTGACTTACCTTGTGGCTGTGCCAGTACTGAGGATGGTGCTGGAGGGCTGACTATGTCAAATGCACATAGTACACACCCTATACAAGGCAAAGCACAGGTAGCGTCATGTTTGGCATCATTTTTACTGTATGTGTGAGTCAGAGAGAGGTGTCATTCCCTGGGTCCTTACCGTGTCAGTGTATGTGCTATGCATTGCCTCTTTGCCAAAGCCTTGGCATACTGGGCATGCCTCCTTCTGCCTACATGGCCAGGCTCAGGTTGCTCCTCCTCCGAGTCCCTCTGTGCCTGTGATGGCCTTGGCAATGGTGGGGGGGGCTGTTTGGCTCTGGCCTGTGCTGTTCCTGCTGCAGCTGTTTCTGCAGGATCATATTGTGTAGCATGGCACATACAATCAAAATTTGTGCACACATAGCTGGAGAGTACTGCAAGACTCCACTGGATATGTCCAGGGACTGGAACCATGACTTGAGCATCCCAAACACACGCTCCGTTATGATTCTGGTTTGTGCGTGTGGCTCATTATGGAGTTCTTGTTCGGGAGTGTGTACATTTCTGATGGGTGTCATCAGCCACGGCGCCAGTGCGTAACCAGCATCCCTCACTAGGTGTCCATATGGGATGTCCCCACTGGCAAATTTCTGATACAGCTGCATCATACGCCAGATGTGGGAGTTGTCATAGCTTCCAGGGCTGCCAGCACACACATTCAAGATAATGCCTTGGGCATTGCACATGACCTGGCAGTTGGTGGAGGGGAAGCCCTTGTGGTTTATGTAGACCCTACCCTGCTCACCAGGTGGTGCTTTTATGTGTATGTACATGCAGTTTATAGCACTCCACTACCTCAGGGTATTCTGCTATTTGGTGAAAGAGCCACATATTGCTGGTCAACACCTCAAAGATGTTGAGAAAATATATGTGCTTACCGGCATGTGCTGATATGGCATCCAGGAACTGGTAAAGTGCCCAGGATGCTGATGCCTGTGAGATCCGCATGATATCCCCAGTTAGCCTTTGGAAGGTACCTGCGGTTAGTATTCTTAACCCTACACATACCTTGGTATCCACTGGGATGGGTTCCTCTCTGTTGGATCTGTATGAGAGGTGTGGCCAGCACAGCTCAACAATTTGCTGTAAAATTCCCCTGTCCACCCTATAGTGCTCCACTATCTCCAGCTCATGTAGCCCCTGATAGGTTACCCTGAATCTGTTCACTCTTCTCCTCCTCCTCACTGTGGGTTGGTCATCAGCATTCATATCCTCACCACCCTCTGTCTTTTCTGCATATTGATGTATGAGAGCAACAGCAGCCCCTAACATTTTGATAGTTTTGTCAGGTAAAATTTCCCCATCTGTATACACCAGTGGTGTAGAGTTTGTGGGAAAAACCAGAGTGAAAGGTGTTTGCATAGTTTATAGTAGTGTGTTGGGCTGGGCTGCTGCCTGAGTAATTGGCTGATTCTGATACATTTCACCTGACAGCTATGTTAGTTCTTCTTGATTGCTTTCCTACTGCTGTTTTCTCTTCCCATTCCCTTCCAGTTTAAGCCCTGAGGTGTGCCACGCATACCCAGTGCTCAGATGTGAACAGAGCTGCTATTTCATGTTTTTTATTTTTTGTTTAAAACCCGGTGCATGATGTGCACACCTGTTTAGGCAATGTAAACACTGCTAGGCAGCCTCAGACACACATCCCTTCTTAGCTGTGCTTAGCTAAGGGCAAACACGGGCCACAGAGCTCCAACAAGCTTACAGCATACATGGCATGAGGTCATCTACCTCTTATACTTATACCATGGTGTTGCTGCACCTACACGGTTGGGGGCAAGCTAACAATGAGAGGACATCTGTGATTCAGTATCAATCCCCTCATTTGCTTAAAACAGAATGCTAATTCATAGTTACCACACTCGCACTCAGCCTTCCCCCTTAGCAAGCACTATTCCCTGGTATTGTTGTCTTATGCTTGCCATTGACTATCATGGCAAAATGCTGATTTGGGTTTAAAAGCTTATTTCCATTTTTTTTTTTCTTATTTTCGGGCCGATCCCATTTGCACACCGCTGCTATACTCTTAAATGACCGAAATTGGCCAAAAAAAAAATAAAAGTTATTTTTTATAATTTTGCAACTATTTCCCATGCCAATGGCCATATATTTGGCCATTGGCATGCCTACTACATTGAATACATGCTTTCTTTGGAGCTGTCATGCCTTCTTTTTGTAATTTGTAGAAATGTATTTGGTTAGTAACCGAATACATTTCTGCAGGTTACACTATTCCTGCACAGACGACTGCCTGCTTCTTGGATCACTAGTTCACCTCATTTGCATGGTTTTCACCACCAAATGGGGTAATTAGCATAGAGCAGTGGTGGCCATGCAGGAATAGTGTAGGAGCACTCGTGCACATCCCGGGAGCTCGTTCCTGGATCGCTCGTCTGCCATATTGCGTGCAGCAGCAATTACTATTCCTGCACACCGTGCAGAACTTGCTGAATCCTGGGGCATATGTTGCCAGTCAGCTTTTAACATAGATCTGTTTCTCCAACATTCAATATCTTTTTTTATACACAAGTTCTATTTTATGAGGAGTAATAAAGGTTCTGTGTATACATTTCCATGAAAATAATTTCCAATCTAAGGAAGATGTAGTTTTCTTTGATTATGATGACATTATTGTCATATTGTCCTCTAATAGATTAGTATGATTAAAATAATTATTGGGATTATTTTACTTAATGTGCAATTCTATTAATTTATTTATTTTGGATAAATATATTTTCCCTAAATTACTTGAGTCAGTACTATTTAGAAAATTAATAAATGGTGGAAATGTATTCCTTATTATATTGGGCATTAAATCAATTCTAGAATTAATAAATTGCCTAATCTCTGTAGTTAGCATATGTAATACCATTATGATCTGATAAGGAGCATAAGACCACTTTAACTTTAACCTAGAAACTAAATGATTTGATGTAAAGACTATTCCAAACTGAGTTCTAAACCTATATGAATTAAGAGTGTAAAATAATGAATCAAATACAGAAGTCATTAATATCTGTAAAAGTAAATTCAAATCAATTTGATAATGCCTTAAGTGTGGCAGATACTCTAGGTTTAATAGATGCACTAGTACCCGTTTCACTTAATAAGTAATTAAAATCACCAGCAAAAAGCAGACTTCTTTTCATATTCAAAATCATAATATCTATATATATTTTGGTACATATAGTTCCATTTCCTGAAATCCAATAAACATTCACTAAAATATAAAGCCTTTCTTGTATTTCTGATACTGCTATACACATCATTTCTTTGCTATGTCTGTAAGTGTTATCTCCAAAGAACTGCTAGCACCTCTTCTCCTTTCTTTAAAGTTAGAGATGACCAAGACTGTATAGTTCTTTGAATTTTGTCTATTGATTTAATTATGGACTAAATCAGTTTATTGTAAAAAGATAATTTGAGCTTTAAATAACTACAGAAATTTAAGTAAACATCCATTCTTACAACCATGATTGAGCCCATTTACATTAATCGAGAAACATTTTATATGAGACATGTTTTAACAATACAAAAATAAGTTATATAAAACTGAACTATTAATAATTTTCCCCATCTAATATTTTGAATTACTGATAAATATGAAGGAAAGAGGGCAGAAGTGAAATATGCAAACATGTTCTAAAAATTGACATAGATACCAAATGTAAAACCTCTACTAATTTAATATTGAATATTCTAATGTTAAAACCAATCCCCTAGCATGTAAATCAAAAGTGTCTAGTTTGAAGAGAAATCTCATCCAAAGTACCCACTAAACTACTACAAGGACTGGATTAAATTTGCTACTACAGCCTACATAAAGGAATTAGAAGGCATTAAGTATGTAATGGTTGAACAACAGGGATTAACCAGTATCAGCAAATAAAGCATATATATATATATATATATATATAAATATACATGAAAAAAAAGTTGTATTGAGATCTGGCTAAATTTAAGTATATAATTTCCCTTCTCTTCCCAATTATTTCATCCAATCTTCTCAATGCTTAATAACTACCCCAAAAATGTTTATCTATAAGTAAGATTTCTAAGGTGTATATAAATATTTATTAATTAGTTAAGTAAAATCAAAACTTTAAACAATAACTCAAAAATATATTAGACAGATTACTATGCTAATTTTTATATGAATAACTGTTTAAAATATAATAGTTTTATGAATTCAAAAAGGAATGATCAGCTTATAAAAAAGAAATATAGAAAGATAGATAGATAGATACATAGATAGATAGATAGATAGATAGATAGATAGATAGATAGATAGATAGATAGATCGATAATAGATAGACATATATATTTTATGTATATGCACATACCAAGACAACCTTACTAATGACTGTATGTGTGTGTAATAAAATCTATTCTTATTTAGATCGCAGTTAACAAGTGATTTGTTTCATTTCAGTGGAATGTAGGAAAGCAGTAAGGTAAAGATGTACTTGTAAAGCTGTTTTTTGGCGTCTATATCACATTATCGAAATCTTACTACATTGAATCACTAAAGGTCGACCTCTAGTGATCGATGTAGTAAAACATTCAATAACGTTAAAAAAAAACAAACGGAAATAAAAACAAACTAGCGTAGGCAGGGGGGCAAGCCCCCCTGCCCCCCCCACTACTTAAATATTCCAACTCTGAGTCCGCACTACATTGAGGTAAATGGAAATCTCCCCCTACGGAGATTTCTGTTTACCTGCACAGTGTTCTGTGCTTTTGATGTTGTGGTGCCGACAATATCAGCTTCGATATTGTTGGCTTTCAACATCTTGAAGTAGACTCATTTTTTGTATACAGAAATAATAAAGTCAGTTAAAAGAAGCCACAACCATTTTTGCATTCAGAAATAATAAATACAACTTGATTATATGAATGGGATATTACACCATTATTAAATTATATTTAGTTCTTACTTAATCTTGCAATGTGTTCATACAGCCGAATTTGAAACAATTACCTTAAGTGTGTAAATGAATAAGTGCATGCACCAAAGTTTAAACAGATGCATTTCAGAGATTCATTACATCCATATTTTCTTATAAGATGCTGTAAACAATGTATAATCTCTGACCTCACAGCCAGCCTCCAGCGTCATAATGTATAGCAACAGAAACCATCCACTCCAACAATGACAAAATCAAAACGGCCACTTAAGACCAAAGTGGGAAAAAAAGATATGAGAGTTTAAATATGTGTAAAGTGAGAAGAAAACGCTACTTGCTTCACAGCAGACAAAACTGTTAAGGCAGTTACTAACTCTATCAACTGTTGATCATAATAAGTGATTGCAGTCTGCAAAGTATACCAGCATCCAACACAAATACTATATAAATGATCTTCACCATACCAATCTACATTTTACTCAACATGATCAGCAAATCCATAACCAATGTATCTATCAACACTTGGAACAAAACACTCATGACTAGAGACACACACATGTTGAAGTAAGCAAAATGCTCGCAAATGCAATGACCCAATAAACTCATCATAAATATGTCTGAAAGAATGTCCACAGTTAAAACAGCATAACCTTCCCACAACAAAAAAGTAAGCCAGTGATACACACACACACACACACACACACACACACACACACACACACACACACACACACACACAAATAATTTATTTTCATTTATCCTTATAGGCGTCAGTTAAAGTATTGAAAACACATAAATGAAAACTGATAAAAGCAGTGCAATTCAAAATAGAAAGAAAGCAAGAAAGCAGAGAAAATGCAATAGAATTCCAATGCATATATTACTAAATCTACTATAAAATAGATTGCACACTGAATATACTAAAGATAGTATTAAATAATTCACTAAACCAGAGTTTATAAACTTTAAGGAGAAATGCCATTATCTCATTTTTAGTTGATTAACTAAATATACCTGAACTTCTATGATGTATATAGATTGATACTAGTAATTGTTCTAAAAATTAAATCCATATATTGTTATATACCTACATACATGTACACATACATACAACACATATACATAAGCCTGTATACACACATACACAGATGCATATATATATATATATATATATATATATATATATATATATATATGTCTGTGTGTGTGTGTGTGTGTGTGTGTGTGTGTGTGTGTGTGTACATGTGTGTGTGTGTGTGTGTGTGTGTGTGTGTGCATGTGTGTGTGTGTGTGTGTGTGTGTGTGTGTGTGTGTGTGTGTGTGTGTGTGTGTGTGTGTGTGTGTGTGTGCATGCATAAGTGCACACATGTATTCTACAACAAATGGAAGAGAGAGAGAGAGAAGAGGTGAACTTTACCTTATTAAATTAAAAGATCCCATATTATAGCATCCAAATAATCACAGCAAGTTAAATTAGACTAAATGTGTAAAATAAATATACCACAAATAGTCATTTGTCCTTTAGCTTTCTGTTTTTTCATTATTCTTCCAGCTAACAGCATATCACTTCAGTGGTGTAATACTCCAGTCCATATATATATTTTTTGTAAGTGGCAGCATTATCTAATGAGAAAAAGGTTTTCTGACCATCTGAAAGAACATTTTTAACTTAGCTGAAAATAACAAATGTGTTTTAATTCCTATTTTCTTCAGTTATTTTATTATTGATAAACATACTTTCCTTTTAGCAAAGACTGAGTATGAATAACTGTCAATCTAATTATGTTATTGCCCATTTTAATAGGAGAGTTAAACAATGCAGTCTTTAACACCAGTTTCTTATCTTGACAATAAATAAATATGACAATGTCAGACCTTGGTGGAGAGTTCTTCTTTGTAGAAGGATTTGTCAAAGATCTATGGGCACTTTCAATTTCAAAGGATAACATTTCTGATAAATTAAAGATTGTTGGAAGCCAATAGATAAGACATTTACTGTATTATTTCCTTCTTGTTTTTCAGGTAATCCATGCATTCTGATGATGTTTCTCCTAAATCTATTTTCAAGATCATCTATTCTGTCCAGTAATACATTGTTTCTTTTCAAAAGAAATTCAGTGTGGATTTCTTTTTTAGCCACTTTGTCATCAATGTCCTTTAGTGTTTCTACTATTCTAGATATTTGAATTTTTTGCTACTTAACCATTTCATTTAACATTTCTGTTTGTTTACTGCATTCCTTTTTAATTGTATCCATTTTATAACTAACTTATCTATTTTAATGAAAGGTCTTGAATGTTACTGAACAAAGGCTGTAATTATTTTTTAACTGGCAGTTTTTATGAAGCAGCCTTCAAATCAAATAGCTTATTTTGAAAAAAAAATCCAAACCTTTTATGCAAACTTTTGACAGGAAAATTATTAAATTATAAGTTCTTTCTTAAACAAACTTTTTCAAAAGTTTCTTATGATTATTTCCTTCAAATCTGACAATGCTCCAAGATTTTCTGAAATAAAACCCTGTTAGAAGTATTATTAGAACAGCAGAGCAAATTATTTTTGCTGCTAGCAGTTCACCATCTTGGCCACACCCCTTTCCAAATACATTTCTTCATGTCACCTTCAGCAGTTGAAACCACCAATCATATTTTCAGGAAGGCCATGGTACCAAGCCTTATCATGTCGCATAAAGGAAACTCAACTACATAAGGCCATGGTAGCAAGCCTTAACTTTTCACATAAAGGAAACTCAACTACTACATGAAAGCCTATACTGCTGTAATTTGCACAGCATTTGCTAGCCTTTCACCACATGGGTCCACATATGTCTTATTATAGCAATAACCCACGCCTGGGTGTGGGTAATGCGGGATTTACCCATGGTTGGCGTGGTTTGGTCCTGAGGGCGAAGCCCAAGGGACCAAACAAAGACAACCGTGGGTAAATCCCCCATTACCCACACCCAGAAGTGGGTTATTGCTATTATACTATGACATTATTTAAGAAAATAAATAATTACTTTTCTTAAATAATGGCATTGTATAATGACTCTTTGCTGCCCTTCCGCAGCTGTCTGGTATCCGCGGCAGTTCTGATGTACTGCACATGCCTACGCAGTACATCAGAGCTGAGGCCAAAAGCAACGGAGAAAGCAAGATCTCCATTGCTTTTTTACTGTTTCGCTATGTTAAATGGGTTTAACATAGCGAGACAGCTTTAAAAATAAGCAACGGAGATGTCCGTTGCTTATTTTAAAGCTGTCTCGCTATGTTAAACCCATTTAACATAGCGAAACAGTAAAAAGCAACAGAGAATTTGCTTTCTCCGTTGCTTTTTTTTTTTTAAACCTGTCTCGCTATGTTAAATGGGTTTAACATAGAGAGACAGCTTTAAAATAAGCAACGGAGATCTCCGTTGCTTATTTTAAAGCTGTCTCCCTATGTTAAACCCATTTAACATAGCGAGACAGGTTTTAAAAAAAAAGCAATGGAGAAAGCAAGATCTCCGTTGCTTTTTACACACTGTGTTGCTATGTTAAAGGAGTTTAACATAGTGAGACAGCTTTAAAAAAAGCAACGGAGATCTCCGTTGGTTTTTTGAAACCTGTGTCGCTATGTTAAACTCTTTTAACATAGCGAGACAGTGTTTTAAAAGAGACTTATACTAATGGAAAAAGTCCGGGTGACCGGACCTTTTTCCATTAGTATAAGTCGATTTACAACGTGCACGCTGGCCAATCAGCGTGCACGTTTTGGAATATTAATGGGAGGTCATGGTATAATTGGCATTAACCTTCAGAAGAGGAATCAAATCCTTCACTAGACACCCATAAACAAAGAAACAAACCCTTACCAACTTCTAGGACACAACGGTAAAGTAAGTAATATTCCTTTATAATCTTCCTACCCAAAAACTTCTGCCCACCAGACCACATTGTCACTTTTGCACACACTGTTTATTTTCTCCCCTTCCCTTGACCTGCCCTGCCTCCTACTATCTTCTACTCATCACTGCCTCATGTGTAGGTTCATAGGTTCTTACTAAGCTTACAGACAAAGGAAATTCAAGAAGCTCAACAACTTCTCTCAGTACTAGTAGGAAATGAACAGTTTCCCCATTAAGGAGACTTTCTCTATGTATCCTTGGTGAAAATGTGCAAATCACCAAACTGGTTTTTAAGGTTGCTAGGAAAGCGTTCTGATTGATAGGTAAAAGCAGCTGATTCCAAAAAATGTGGGCTTTTTCTGTGCTACTTAAGCTGAAGAATTTCAAAAAATATGCCGAGTCGATCAGAGCATGAAAAGCCTTGGTAAGTTATAGATAAGCAGTGTGGACTGTGTGTCCCTTTTCCATGGCTTCAGTAAGAACTCTGCAAGGTTGAGCAGCCATGCTCTGCCTTTTGTAGGCTAAACCAGTGTGTGTTCAGGGATGAAAAGTCACTTCTATCAGTCTTTTAATATTTCAGCTATAGTATGTTTCATAGCCTTACAAATAATACTAATCAGACTAATAGGCTTATAATTCCTAGGGTCAGTAGATGGACCACTTTTATACCTGGACACCACAATTACGATTCTACCCTCCTCAGGGGCATACCTAGTGAAGAGACTCAAGTTGAAATGGTCATATTTGACTAAGAAGGGGATAGCATGCAAAGTTGTACAACTGGAAGAAATGTTATAAGGACAAGATCAAGAGGATTGTTACATCTGGTGGGTGGGGGAACATTTGGTTAGGTGCACTGGCATTTACAAAGTCCAGAAATCTCTGGGAATATTTGTCATTGACAGTAAATGTTTGCTAGTTTATGAGTGGATAGTTAAAGTCATACATAAGAGAAGTATTTGGTTTGACTGATAACTTTTCTCACTGGTGAAAGCATTTTGCATAATCTAAAAGGATCATAGATGGGGATCTATAATTAGTTATAATGTGATAACTAATTTTCTTGATTATCTCTAGGGCTTCAACCAGTTCCAGATTTTGTGTCATGTAAAGTATGGTGAGAAACAAAAGGGATATGCATGAATACAGATACCCCTCATAGTTGTCAACAGATAAGAATTCATGATAGGTGGATATAATTGGTCCTTAAACCCATACCTATTAACCAAAGAAGATATAGTAAAGGAAGTTAAGGAGATACTTAAACAATTAGTATACAATATACCCCGTAATAAACATCCATTAGATATAGAATGGGCTACAACTAAAACTTTGTTAAGAGGATTATTTATTCAGAAAGCCACTTATTATAAAAAACTCCAAAATAAAGAACAACTGGATCTGGAAACTAAAGTACAATTATTGGATCAGGAGCTGATGAGTAACTACACTGAGCAAACAGAAACTGAGTTGTTAAGATGTCAGAAAGAGCTGTTTCTTATGCATAACAGAAAATTGACACTGTACGAACAAAGAAGTTTAGTTAAATATGCAAATCACATTCAAACTCCCTCGAAAGCATTAGCCCGCATTATTAATCAGACTAAATCGACACGATTAATTACCGAAATAAATCATAATAATACGTTATATACTGATAAGTCAGATGTCATGAAGATTTTTGAATCAATTTTTAATCAGATATATGGTGAGCAACAAACTCATGGGCATGATGAAGAGAGGAAAGAGTTCTTACAGAAAATTAATTTTCCCAAGATTGACGAGGATTCTCAGGGAGAATTGACTGCATTGATTACAGTTGATGAAGTTCTAGAGGCAATTAAGAAACTAAAGCCACATAAAGCCCCAGGACCAGATGGTATGACCTCTGAATTTTATAAATCTTTTAGTGGGATTCTGAGCACCGTGCTTTCACAGACCTTTAACTATATCATTTGAATGGCAGCAATGATCTTCATTTTAATGCCTCAAGAACAATTCTGTTATTGAAAGAGAATAGTGATCCCAAAAATCCAGACAATTATAGGCCCATATCATTGTTGAATATTGATATGAAAATCATGACATCTATTCTAGCTAGTAGATTAAAAAATAATAAACTTGATAATATCTGAAGAACAGGCGGAGTTTATAGATGGAGGACTGACTACAGACAAAACACAAACTCTTCATACATTAAAATCTTATGCAAAGTATAAAAATATGAACATATATGCTTTAATAATTGATGCTCAAAAGCATTCGATAGAGTTAATTTGGCTTATTTATTTGAAACATTATCATATTTCAATATACCTCAGCTTTTTATTTCTATGTTAAGAAATTTATACAAGAATGCATACACTAGTTTATATATAAATCATGAATGTTCCAAAAGGATTCAAATTAAAAATGGAACTCGACAGGGTGCCCATTGTCTCCCATACTGTTTAATCTGTATTTAGAACCTTTATTTCTTCATATGAAACAAAAAGTTTTTATAATTCTCCTGTACTTCTTGGGATAAATGTTAGGATGGCTGCTTTTGCAGATGATTTAAATATATACAGTACCACACCGGTGTCAGATACAGAAAAATACTAACAGCAATACAAACCTTTGAGAAAATTGCTAATTACAAACTAAATTTTAAAAACCAAAATATTCCCTCTAAAGACACCTACACCTTTTCAATGCTACCATTGATAGGACGAATAAGGACAGAAGAAAGAATAAAATATTTGGGGATTGACTTTTCAACTGAAAATAGAGAATTTTTATCAACAATATTAAGGCAACTGGAGACCGAATAACAATGGATTTGAAAAGATGGAGTAAGTTGAAGCTACCGATGATGGCAAGAGCAGCGATAATAAAATGAACGTTCTCCCAGAATGCTATATTTTTAGAGCAGCACAACTTAAAATCACGAAATCCTTTTTCAAGCAATTTCAGATAGGACTGGGGAAATTTTTGTGGGAACCCAGAAAAACGAGAATATCCTATGAAAAACTGATGGCTCCTAAAACGAGGGGGGGGTTGGATTTACCAGATTTTGAGATGTATTATACAGTGATTCAGGCCAATAGGATTTTAAGGGTGTCTTACTTGGATAGCGAAAATAGAAAATGGATACCCAAATGGGTACTGCTAAATTATAAACATATAAAAGGGAAGAGAATTAATGTTAAAGCTGTACCATTTTTGAATATAAAAACATTGAGTAAATATGAGTTAATGGAACACATCAAGGTGTGGGCAGTGGCGACTCAAACTCTGTTTGCCTCCTTGAACCTTTTAAAATATATGATGATGTTTCAACCGGTTGATGGAAATCCTAATATAACTATTGGTAATCAACTGATAGACTTAAAGAAATATCCATTTATTAAGGAATTAACTGTAAGGGATTTATACCCTTCCTAGGAGTAGCGGTACATGATATCTTAAAAGAGATGAATCTTCCCATCTCTTATTTAATTATAATGAGGCAGTTAAAAGATTTGGCCATAAATTATTTTACCAGTTTTGAAATAAAAAAGAGGAACTAGTTATTTCAGGTCAACTGTGGGAAGCATTGCAACAAGATAGAAAATATATATCCTCAGCGTATAAAATGGCAAAAGAGAGAAAATATAATAATCATATTCTGTTATCCAAATACTGGAGAGAGAAATTGCCATCCCTAGACGACAGTAAAATAGTAGAGGCGTTTAACTTAACATTAAAATCCGTATCACTTCAAAAACTGGTCTTTACTCAATTGATGATATTTAACAATGCATATTATACCCATCTTACACTTCATAAATTTGATTCAAAAAAGTCACCTACATGTCCACAGTGTATAGATCAGACAGCAGACCTGTTACATATGTTCTGGAGTTGCAAGTGCATTTATAAATTATGGAATTCTTTAAAGTTACAACTACAAAAAATGGGTTACCAAAACTCAACACTCTCCTGGGAATTTCTGATTTTACATATTCCACCAGAGAATTTGGACAAAACAAAAAAGATTGTAATTATGAATATTAGTTTACTAATGAAATTATATATAGCCACAAATTGGTTGAACCCAGCACAGGTGTCGTGGCAAAATTTCAGGCTGTTAGCGATTAAGCATATATTAGCGCACAAATTGTTAATTAGAAATAATAAGAAAAGTATAAACAGCATAAAAATTTGGGAACAAATCTTTAATATTATTTTGGCGTGGCGGTCCCTATCCACTTTCCGTCAGGACATTCTGTATGTGTACCAACACATTCTTGGATTAGATAGAAAATGTAGAAATAATACAAATTATTGGCTTGAGTTGGTTTATAATTGTCTATTGTAGATGCTTTTATGTTTAATTTTTTGTGATTTTAATTTCCTGTACTTGGTTAAAATGATATTTATTCTTAATGTATTATAGGGAAATTCAAAATGGAACTAAAACATTGGAAGCAATATTGTACATAATGTAAATAGTGTGTGAAATGTATAATGGTTTTGCAAAACAATAAAAATGATTATTGAAAAAAAAAAGAATTCATGATAGGTATTGGTCTAGAATGCAGGGAGTGCTATCACTACAATGGAACCATGTTTGTGTAATTACTCAAATACTGCTGCCTTCAAGGTTAATGCAGATCATTTTAGTAGCCAGTTATCAAAGCCATTTATTTATCCTTGAATTTAGGCACTATTATTTGTAATGGTTGCATGCTGCTTGATGCATGAGCTGACCCTGGACCCTGCCCCTTCTCTCCTCCACATCTTCCAGCAGCCATGTAATTTGTAGGTTGAATAAATCTAGAAACTAGTCAAGCAGATGCCACCCTCTGCCCAAAACTTCTCAAAGTCCTTTATCTTTGATGTCTGGATACACTTATCAAATGACCTATCTTATACTTCCTAGAATTAATGTACATCTCAGCTTTTCAATTGCTCTAAGATAATTGGAGTTGTTCCACTGTAATATAAGAATAATCATAAACCAGAATAACAGTTCATCTGTGAGTTGATTCTTAATGACAACAATTGTCTAAACATCTCATATTATTGCCTCATGCCTCCTAAATATGTAAAAATGCATCTGGCCCTACAAATCTGATTGCCCACTGCAGCAAACAGAACATAGTTGAAGTCATGACTGCCATCCTGTGTCCCAAAGGGTCAGCTGTCATTTTTTGCTATTCAAATCTAATTGCTTCTAATCTTTTTAGACTTCTGCCTTAATGTCTTCTCTGCCCATCAGCAGAATGAGTACCAATTGTGAAATCCTTTAGAAAAGTACCAGTATGGCAAATATGTCTTTTATGTATGCAACCTATCTTTCCCTAACTAATCTACTCCCACTTTATTTTATATAGACAGATAGAGATATAGATATATTTACACACTCACACAGACATGCACACACACACACACACACACACACACACACACACACACACACACACACACACACACACACACACACACACACACACACACACACATATATATATATATATATATATATATATATATATATATATATATATACCCATTTCACTGAGAACAAATCACCTAAAGCTCATTTCACTGAAAGTTCATTTCACCTAAAACTTATTTCACTGACAAGTAGTAGTCTATGGCAAGTTAAAGGTATATGTCCTTTTCCCCACTGTAGAATGATCCTGGTATTAGTATATATAGTTAGGGGGGTGTGGGGGCACAGCCCCCCAAATTGGGGGCTGTGAGGGGCATAGCCCCACATTTAATTTGGTTTTCTATTGTCTGGTTTTGTTTTGCATTATTTGGTAAAACCCAACTAGGTGGGGGGCTACGCCCCCACATCCCCTCAATGTGGGGGGCTGTGCCCCCCACACCACCCAACTAGATATACTAACACCAGGATTGTACTACAGTGAGGAAAAGGACATATAACTTTGACTTGCCTTAGAGTAATAATTGTCAGTGAAATCAGTTTTAGGTGAAATGAGTTTCAGGTGAAATAAACTTTTGGTGATTTGGTCTCAGTGAAATGGGTGTCAGTGAAATGGTCTTTCAGTGAAGTGTATATATATATGTGTATATATATATATATATATATATATATATATATATATATATATATATGTGTGTGTGTGTGTGTGTGTGTATATATATATATATATATATATATATATATATATATATATATATATATATATATACATAAAATATATATCTTTATGTGGGTTACATTTATTTGATTTTAAGTTAAAATACTTAAAAGCTACCACTGGCACAAAATATCTAAAATCCAAACAATTGAAAAATTTACCCTTTCTTCACTGTTGTGTGATTTAGAGTTGGTACATATGAGTTGCAGGTGTGTGTGTGTGTGTGTGTGTGTGTGTGTGTGTGTGTGTGTGTGTGTGTGTGTGTGTGTGTGTGTGTGTGTGTGTGCATGGAGACATGTTCCTTCACAAAATATGCTTTATTTTTAGATATTACAGGTTTAGATATTTTAGATTTAGACATTTTGAGATAAACCTATATGTATCTATCTATCTATCTATTTATCTAGCTATCTATCTATCTATTATCTATCCAGCTATACGTCGATCTTATTGTCTTGGCTGTTTGACGTTCAAAGTTTTTAAACTTCGAGCTTCTGAAGTACATCTATATATATATATATATATATATATATATATATGTGTGTGTGTATTATATCAATAGATATATATATAGTCATGTAGATATATGGATCCCTGTCAGAAATTTGATGCACCACTATGTCAACTTTCTAAAGATTGAGACCAGAAATGCAAACTGATGCACCACTATGTCAACTTTCTAAAGACTGAGACCAGAAATGCAAACACTCACTCAGTCTAGCATTCATTACATTGAAATATAGAAGATTGAAACATGATGGCAGAAGAAACAGAGTGTTGTTGTTTTGAAAAGTAAGTAGAGAGGTGCTTGTGATCGCACCTCCTTGAGTTAGGAGAATATGCCCTTTCTCCCTGGGGAATAGCACAATCCCAGAGTCAGTATATATAATCAGTAGGGGTTGTGTAACACACTATTAGATGTTTGTTTTAATGTTTTATGCAGAATTTATATTATTTTGTCTGCTAACATGAAGTTTGAATCTTCCATGTCTTGATGTAGTCAACACTCAATTCAGCCTACACAATGGACTGTCAGCATTATAAACCGAAACATATCTATCTAGTTATATCTATATAGATAGGTGCCCTGCAGAATGTCAAGTGAGTGTTTGGTTGACATCTGTTTAATCAACTCCATTTGGTCAACTAAAGTGATGGATGACAGATGTGCAAGATCACTCAGTTCTTAGTATAGTATAGGAGAATATGCCCTTACCAAGATATTGTGCAATCTTGGAATTAGTATGCATAATTTCCAGGGGGTGTGGGAGTACAATGCAGAAAAAAATGTATTTTGTTTTTATTTGTAGTCTAAATATTGCATGTGTGTTCGCATGCCAATGTTCACTTTGTCAATCTTTTTTGGTCAAAGTTTAAATGGTCGACATATGGGCTACTTGATAAATGTGAGTTCACCCATACATATATTTATGTATGTAAGAATAAATATGTATATGGGTCCCTAACAGTTGATCAGGTTTTCAGAAGCTTGAAATTTTTGTGGTTGAGACCATATAATTGAATTTTTGAAAACTCAAAGCTTTTGAATGAAGATTGCAGTAAAGTGTAGATCAGGAAATTTACCCTTTTCCTCACTGTAGTGCAATCTTGGAGTTTGTATATTTAATTTGCAAGGGGCGTGAGGGGTACAGGGGGATTGCCCTCCTACAAAATCATAAAAATGGTAGATTTTTGTGTTCTTTTGTGGGGTTTTTTATGTTCTAGTTTTTGTAAACTCAATCATATGGTCTCTACCGTATGAATTTCCATTTTCTGAAAACTCAGTAATCTGGCATAGATCTATATATATAATATATATATATATATATATATATATATATATATATACATATATATATATATATATATAAGTGCTACAGAATCCTGAAAGACCAAAATTCTGAAGACCAAAGTCCTGAGACCAGAATCCTGAAAGTTCAAAATCCTGAAAACTCAGAATCCTGAAAACACACAGGATACCAACACTTACTATATTCCAGCACAAGTACATACAGAATCAAATAAAACACAAACCATATTACTCTTCTCCAAGTATTAATATACTGAAGTGCAATCTCGGGGTTGTTATATTTAAGTGTCAGGGGGTGTGGGGGGTGCACGGGGGCTTGCCCCCCTGCATACAGTTGAAGGGTAAAATGTTTCTGTATGTACTTGTGCTAGAATATAATAAGTGTTGGTATCCTCTGTGTTTTCAGGATTTTATGTTTTCAGGATTTTGGGCTTTAAGGATTCTGTAGCGCTTATATATAAAGTATAAAAAGGTCACACCATCAAGCCATTTAGTAGAAAGCAAAAGAAAGACCTAGGAGGTTCTTTCTTGTAGTTTTTACTCACTCTACCCATCTATCTATCTATCTGTAATATTCTTAATTAGCATAATACAAAAATGTTTGTGATGTCCATCTATCTGCCCTCTTAATTGTACATACTGAGTTTCCATCTTTTGCTTAATCTGAAATCTAAAAAATCCTTATGGAATCATTGCAAAACAGTTTGAGTTAATGCCACCCTTTGCAGGTTGCCTTCAGCACAATGCCTGGAATTGTAGCCTCTTTGAGTGTCATTCCCTTGATACATGCAACAAACACCACATCAAAGGGCTGTACAAAACTTTTTAGTTTTTGCGACATATGCATTCAGCTAACTTAGCAAATCAATCCATGCCCTTTTTACCTAACACAACCTGTGTCTCTAGTCCATTCAGATCTGTTTAAAAATGCTCACCCACATCAGTTCCCTATAATTTGCAGCAATGAAATACACCCAGTTTAAGTGTCAAATGCATCCTACCCCTTCTCCCAGTAATTCACTGATTCAAAGACTCCATAATACGGGCAAAAAATAAGGCTACCAACTTAGTTTTAGACTGCATAACCCTGTGAGACACAGTGCTAGCCTTGCAATAGCTAGGGCAACAGATCTTTGTTCAACAGCAAAAAACATATTTTGGGCAGGGCATAGTGGTAAGCCACTCCAGGCAAAAGTTGTAAGGGGCACAATCAGCAGATGCTTAATGGACACTAGTGCAGTATAAGCATTCAGACATAAGTGTCGATAAAGTCTTTAGGGTCAGGGTTGAAATGCTTCAGTGCTTTGTGTGTGGTAATTAGCAGTAGCAATCCTCTTATTATATTTGTAGAAAGCAATACACTACAGTTAAACTGAGTTGGTGCACCAGATCAAGGAATGGGACAGGGGACCAGAATACCTAGCTACAGTTCGGTCCAGCAGTTATCTCTGATCTGGCATTTGGACCTGTAAAAATACATAGGCTTTTAAAATTTACTATACTTCTAACTGTTTTGCAATATCCACTAGCCCTCTCACTTGAAAGGCAAACCACAAGGAAGACAGATGTTTCTAGATTGTTCCAATAGCTTCACCTATCTGTGTACTATGTACTTAAATATAAATTTGTTTCTTGCTCTGATAAGGTAAAGCAAAATCCCTAAATAACTTACAAGCTCCACAGTACACTTTTCAGGTTTTACCATTTTAGAAATCTATAACTGTCAACAGCAGACCTTTATTCCCTATGCAAGTTCACATTCATCCCATGAAATCTCTGCTAGCAACAGCTCTGCTTCTGGTATTATGGCTTGAAATCTGTTTGTCTGATACTACTGTAAAAGACTATCAGTGACATCGCTGTCTTTCTCTGGACCATAACTTATAAAAAAGAGACAATAATCCTCAAGGTTTGTAACATCAACCTTTTCAATAACTCTGCCCTTTTTTCTTTAGATTATGAAGTTAGACTGTCAGACTGAAACATAACTCTCCTGTTTGCTAACTGATGTTCCCACTCTACTATGGTTTTGATAAGGACATGTACCCCAAAATAATAATATCTCTGCAGACATCATTCCTTATTCATAACCTAGTCAAAGAGTTATTGGCCCTTCAAGTAACCCTTGTCATGGCTGCTTACCTTGATGCATCTATATAAGTCCACAATGGCCCATCCCTGTCCTTAAGGTAGAAAGGCACTCTGTTATACCATTGTCGAAATTCCCCTAGAACTTTAAATCCTGTCTTGCCTGCTAAGTGTTCTTTAATCTGTGATGCCCAACATTAGATGACTTTTGCAAGTGTCCAAGCTATTTGGGCTATATCTTGTCTGGGATATAACTACCAGCCGGCTTTCAAAATTTTAGGGCATCTTCCATGTGCCCTGTCTGCAAGGTTCTCAAGCAGAGCAACATAAGGAGAGGAATTTGGATGACAAAAGCTTTAGAGTGTTCTTGCCATTGAAGTGGCCTCCCTCTACAGGCTTTTGGGAACTGATCATCAGCTACTGTAACAATCCTTCAAGGATGGGCTTACATAAGTACCCTTCTGGGAAAAACCTTCCATAAATTAATTTTATGAAGAAAACATATGTGTTAATTGTAAATAAAATTGTTTTGAGCTAGGAAAATTAATTTGAATGGATTGTCTTAACTTATATGGGAGTTTTACTCAGTACATTTTTGTGTGAGAAACAGGCAATCCTGTTTTTATCTACTTATTTTCTACATATTTATGTAGAATTGGTGTGTTAGGGGAAGGGTATAGTGATTTTGGGGACTGTCATTTAATCTTTTCCTTAAAATCATTATTTTATTATCAGTAGACAGACTGACTCTCATATACTCAGCACCCTTCCTTCAGTCTTTTATTTCGCTAGATCTTGGAGCAGTTACTGGTCTCCTCAGTTCCTCCTTCCCTTATACACATGAAGAAGAAAATTTCTATGTAGTCTTTGGATGTTAGGCTGTCACCCCAACTGCCTTAGCCATCTATGGATGACACGTCTGTGGTTGACTTGGTTGCTCAAACCACTCATCAGTCTCTTTTTCCTCAGGAAGCCACTAATCTATGAGAATTAGTCACACCTTCTGCAGCTGTAGGGTTGTCCTGTCCAAGCAAGAAGAACCACTCTTGTCAGTCTAGGCTCGGCTTGCCTGGGCTGCATTGAATAAAGAGTAATTGTCTTGGGAATGCATTTAAAACATATAATATAGTTAACTGTTTCACTGCCACAGGTTACCAAAGTTGACCACCTGGCTCCAGTCTAGGTGCATTCAAGAAAACAATGTAATAGTGAATGCCTAACAGTTGCCTTAAAATTCTAATTCTCTAACATCTTATTGGGTCTACTTTATGTGCTCGAAACACAAAAAACCCAAATCCAAATAGCGCAACACATACAGAGTGAATGCAAATATGTTGAACGTACTAAAGCATGAAATTTAAAACCTCGAACCATCATAGTTGGCCAACCCACCACCTGCAACACACTACCTACACAAACACAATAAAAAAAACACATAATACACTAAACAAAACACTACTTCTAACCCTAAATTAAAGCACCAAAACCCTACTGGTAACCCTACACTAAACCCCACATACACAACTATCTATGCACTATCCTTAACCCTTCCCTAACCCTAAGGTCCTTAAGTACTGCACACTTTTCCTACTGAACTATACACAAACAAACTAAATATTCCACACACATACACTTAACAAAACCCTACACTAAACCTTACATACATTACCTACATAAAATCTTACATACACTACCAACCTATGCAATTACCTTAACCCCTCCCTAAACCTAAGGTCCGTAACTATCGCACACTTACCTTACGGAGCTATACCACAGAAGGGCCAACTATATTCAATATTTCCACTTTCGCAGTTTCGTTCTTTCTATGTATTCGCGGTTCGCTCTTTATGTGTTGCGCTATTTGGATTCGGGTTTTTCAGCTTTTGAGTGCATAAAGTAGACCCCATCTTATTTACTATTTTTTTTTTCAAATAGATATGAAATCCTTCCATTTTTAAGAGATAATTTATCTTGATTTTCTTAAAGATATTTCATGCCTTTTGTCATTTCCTTAATTTCCTTATGTCTTGCCAGAATGCTTGTCCAAGTAGCCATATTTGTTAATTATGATTTCTGTTCAGCCATTAATAAACAAGCCCAAAAATGATGACTGATCAAAATGCAAGTATGTTACTTGTGCTACTAATACTGCTTTAAAATTGTATACCACAATAGTGATGCAATACATTCAGATCTCAAACTGTGGGCAGCAAAGCCAAAGGAGCTGGAGTTGCAATATATATTAAAGACATACACACCTTCAGGGTGGTCAAAAAGTATGATGCACAGGAGACACTCCAGGTGCAGTTAACCATTGACAAGACCCCTATTCAAATGTTAGCTAGCTACAGGCCCTCAACTTTGACTCAAGATGTCCACTCCACCTATCTGTACCTCTTCCAATCTATCAAGATTCAACTCTTTACCCTGATCCAGGTGACTTTAACTATCCAACCATAGATTGGAAGAACTACTCATGCAAAAACACAAATGCCGAAAGATTCCTTGATTTTTGTCAATGCAAATGTTTTGGACCAGCTAGACGACACCTGCACAAGAGGTGATAATATCTTGGACTTGGTATTAACCAACATGAGTATCCACTGCAGCATCCCTATCATCCTCCCTGGTAAGATCCAACCACAAAGCAGTAATTTTCGAAGTCATGATCTTCCCCGACCCCCCCCCCCCCCCCAGCTAGGGTCAAACAAAACAACTTCTCCAAAACTGATTACAACCTCCTGAGGCAAGGTATAAACAGATTCATAGTCCCCCCCCTCCACAGGAACTGGCACATATATCCAAACCTATCCAAACCTATACCAAAGTACTATACAAGCATTTATATAGCAGGATGGAATCATAAATACCCGACAGGACAAAATCCTCCTCCTCAAGGAAGAGTAAACCTGTCTGGTGGACATCCACAATAAATAAACTCTAAAAAAAAGGATAAAATTGCTGTCCAGGACCAAAAAGCAGCAGGTGCCTAATTGGAAGCAATCTCTCCTTAGCCTGAACAAGCAAATAAGAGCACTAGTGAAATCCTCCAAAGCAAACTTTGAGTCCAAACTGGCCACATCTACTAAAGACAATCATAAGATCTTATTCACATGTGTCTGTAATCTCAAAGGAAGCACTCAGATCTGCTCAGAACAGGTGGTCAAGGACACCACATACACAAACGTCATAGATATAGCCAACCTGCTGGCAGGCAGGTTCAGTGAAAACTTCACCCTTCTGTCCCCCCATCAGTAAATTAGGACACCCCCAGCACCTGCCCCCCTACCCTTATCTATAGCGATCAAGCCATCACTGCCCTCTTAAACACAAGAAATACTGCCTCCATGGGATCCAATAACATCCCAGTATGCATCCTACATGAAATCAGACAGGAACTTGCAGCACCATTAGTCTCCCTATTCAACCAAAGCCTGAGTACTGGCTTTGTCCCAGCCAAGTGGAAGACAGTCACTGTCATCCCTTTGCACAAAGGTGGAGCTTCCACTGATACAGGAAATTATAGACCCATCAACCTAACTAACCTGATTTGCAAGGCCATGGAATGGACTGTCATGGGCCTCATTAATAAGGACATCGGCAACCTCCAAACACTCAGACCCACACTATTTGTTTTTTTCAAGGGAAGGTCATGTTTGTTAAATTTGGTTACTTCTTTGAGACAGTTATCAAAGCCATGGATGAGGGAAAGACGGTGCACACCACCTACCTTGACCTGGCCAAAGCATTCAGTTCCATTCCCAACTCAGGTATAACAGATAAATTCCCTCAACTAGGAATCAATATATATATTACCAGATGAGTAGCAAACTGGGCTCTCTGATAGAACCCACCTAGTCAAAATAGGGGAAACCAGCTCAAGCAGTAGACCCATAACAAGCTGTGTACCCCAGGGATCGATCTTTGGGCCCCTGTTGTTTGGGATATATTTTTCTGAGGTGCAGGCCAAAACCAGTGAGCCATGGCTGACCAAGTTTGCAGATGACTGCAAGCTGGGTGCTGTCATCAATTCCCCTAGTGATGTAGACATCCTACAAGAGGGTCTCACCCAAACAAATGACTGGTGCTAGAACATGGCCTCAAACTGAACGCCAAAAAATGCATCATCATTCCCTTTAGGGAAAGTGACATCCCCACAAACTATCACATTAACAACAAGGTCCTAAGCATGAAATCAATTGTGAGGGACTTGGGCACCCAGGTTGATAGCAAACTGACTTTTAACAACCATATTGCCTCCATTGTATGGAAAGCTATCTACATGGCCCACTTCATTAGTAAGGGTACCTCATCCAGGGTCAAGGAGGTCATAACATCCTTATTTTCTTCCTTTTTAACACCCATTATTGAGTACAATTACCCTTACAGCATGTACCTCACAAAGCACATGCAGCAGCTGGAGTGACCACAGAGGTTCCTCATCAGGAAAATCCAGGGCATCAAGCATCTACCCTACACAGATAGGCTAAAAGAACTGCCCTCTACTCAGTCTCATACAGGCTTCTCAGAGGTGATCTTTGTCTGACATTCATAGCAATCTCAGACCCCGCTTTGATGGGACTGCTGCATATCTGCAAGTCAAGCTCCACTTAAGTAACTCGCACTCATGACCTGTGACATCAACAGGACTTGTTGGCAGGACAGATTTGTGTCCCAGAGACTCTCCCTTCTGTGGAATAGACTCTCTCTCCACGTCAAGCAGAGTACCTCATTAATGCTTTTTAAGCACAACCTGGAAAACTCGATAAGGAACAGAAAATACATCCCTGGGATTCCACCTGTGTCCCTGCTGGACAGGGGCATCAGGTGCTGACTTGTCTGAGCATGGGCTAAATTCTTGGCTAGGCTTGGAAGGGGTTCAGAGCCAATAGCCTAGTAATTTTCTACTCCAAAGCAAATACAAATATGACTCAGTCATTGTACATGCTGGTGTGAATGACCTGAGACGTACCTCCCTGGACTACATGAAAAGAGACATAGAGGAGCTCTCTGATCATGTAGCCCAGGCTGGTATGACCCTGACCTTGAGCAGCATCTTACCCTCATCTAGAATGATGCCACAGTACAAAGACAAAATGATCGATTTTAACAATTGGCTAAAATTTTGGTGTCATTCAAAGGGGATCCAGTGTCTGTCAGCCTGGGATGCCATGCTCGACAAGCCACGTTGCTTCGCTAGGGACGGCTTGCACCTGTCACCACTGGGCTTTCGGATATTGGCAAAGGCTCTTGCCACCCCCATAGTGCCTTTTTAGGCAAGGCTCAAAAGTCAAACCCACCCCCATAGACAGCACAAGGAACAAGAAACTAAGGGTAATGCTGCTAAATGCCAGAAGTCTTAACCTCAAGATGCACGCACTCGAAGCTCTCCTCAGTATGGAGAACATCGATATCTGTGCAGTGACAGAAACCTGGTTCAAGGCTCCAGAGAGCACCCCAGCACTACCAGGCTATACCTCATATCATGCTTTTCGGCCCCAAAACCCGGACCGAACCACAAAAGGAGGGGGAGTTTCCATATTTATCAAGGATATCCACACCTCCAGGTTAGTGGCATTGCAAGTATCGGAGACCATCCATGTGCAACTAACAGTGGGCAAGACTGCTTTTCAGTTTAAAGCATCCTACAGACCACCCTCTCAAAGTCAGGAATCCCACTCGGCTTTCCTGAAAACATTGGAGAACATGAAGATCTCTACGAACACCATTATATTGGGTGACTTCAACTACCCAAACATTGACTGGGAGCACTACTCAAGCCCCAGCACCTTAGCCCAAAGGTTCCTGGAAATTATAAACTCAAATGCTATGGAACAACTAGTCACCACTCCCACAAGAGGGGACAACATACTAGACCTGATCATTACCAACATGGGGACTCTATGCTCCACACCAGAAGTATATCCCTCATTGGTAAGATCAGACCATAAATTAATTTCACTGGATGTCCACATCCCGACCCCACCCCCAGCCCAGAAAACCACAGTGAAAAACTTCTTAAAAGCGAACTTCTCACTTCTCAAAACCGAAGTGGAATCCTTCAAGGCCCCAGGGCCAGTGGAAACTACGGCCCAAACTGCAGAATCCTATATAAACGCATTCTACGGACATCTCCAGGAATGCATGGATCATGCTATCCCAAACAAAACCAAGACCCAATCATCCAAAGCCAGGCGTCCAGTCTGGTGGACCCCTGCCATAAATAAACTGTACAACAGAAGGAGGAAGCTACTACATGATAGAACAAAATCCCTAATAGGAAGGCATCTCTGATCAGTACTAGCAAAAATTACGATCCCTCATAAAATCCTCCAAGGCCAGCTTCGAGAGAAAAATTGCACAGGACACCAAAGACAATCATAAGGCTTTTTTCAGTTATGTTAGAAACCTGGGATGCAACTCCCAGACTTGTTCTGAGTTGATTCTAAACGACAAAAAATACACTGAACCCACAGACATCGCCAATATCCTGGCAGACAGGTTCAGTGCAAACTTCTCCATCCCCTCCCCCCCAAAAGAGCAAGTATCTATCCCGGCAGAGGGCTGCCTCCCAAACATCTCTGATGCTCAGGAGAAGGCTGCCCTCGCCAAAGCAAAAAACACTGCTTCCATGGGACCAGATGGCGTCCCAGGTTGTGTCCTACATGAACTCCAAGAGGAACTAATCCCTCAAATAAAACAGCTATACAATCTCAGCCTCACTACAGGATATGTGCCCACAGAATGGCGTACAGCAACAGTGGTCCCACTCCACAAAGGTGGAGCCTCTACGGACCCTGGAAACTATCGCCCCATAAGCCTGACTAGCTTAGTCTGCAAGGCTATGGAGAGGATCATCATGGAGCTCATAAACAAAGACATTGGGGACCTAAAGACACTAGATCCTACCCAGTTCAGCTTTGTCAAGGGCAGATCCTGCCTTTTGAACCTGGTTGACTTCTTCGAAACAGTCACCAAAGCCATAGATGAAGGGAAGGTAGTCCACACAGCCTATCTGGACCTTGCAAAGGCATTTGACACAATACCCCACTGGCATCATAGATAAGCTATCCAGCTTAAATATAAACCCCTATGTCACAAGATGGGTCACAAACTGGCTCAAAGACAGAACCCACAGAGTGAGAGTTGCTGGAGCCATGTCAGACTTGAAACCGGTCACAAGTGGCATCCCACAGGGTTCTGTCCTGGGACCACTCTTGTTCGGTATATACTTTTCCGAGGTACAGGCAAACATGGGAGGACTATGGCTCACCAAGTTCGCAGACGACTGCAAACTGGGCGCCATAATCAACTCTCCAGCTGACACAAACATCCTTCAAAAAGGTCTCTCAGAGACAGATAACTGGTGCCAGCACCATGGTTTAAAGCTAAATGCCAAAAAATGTATAGTCATACCCTTTGGCAAAAACAATGTGCCCACAAATTACCACATAGGCAGAAACCCATTAAGTACAGAGAAAGTTATTAGGGACCTGGGGACCCAAGTTGATAGCAATCTCTCCTTTGAAAACCACATTGCCAAAGTGGTTAGAAAGACCTTCTACATAGCCCACCTCATCACGAAGGGTTTCACATCTAGATCAAGAGAGGTAATCGTGCCCCTTTATTCATCCCTCATCAGGCCCATCATAGAATACAATGCCTCTTTTGGGATGTACCTTACCCGACACCTGCAGCAATTGGAAAGACCCCAAAAGTATCTCACCAAGAGGATCAAGGGTCTCAAACAGATGCCATATGCTGCTTGGTTGAAAAAACTCCAGCTCTACTCAGTTGCATACCACCTACTTCGAGGCGATCTATGCCTGACATACAAAGCTATGTCAAATCCAGAATTAATGGACATGCTCCACCTCAGTAAATCTAAATCCCTTAGAGCCACACGCTCGAGGGACTTGAACCTCAGCACAGAAATAAATAGAACTTGCTGGAGGGACAGGTTCATAACCCAGAGGCTCCTTTCGCTCTGGAATAGAATTCCAGTTCATGTGAGGCAGAGCACCTCACTGAATCTCTTCAAGAAGAATCTCGATAGGTGGATGAGGGATCATAGGTTTGTCCCAGGGATTACTCCCGTGTCACTATTAGACAGAGGCACAGTAAACTAAAGGGCACAGTATACTCAAATCAAGGGGTGGCGTAAGCCATACAGAATCGGGCTAGGCTTATAATTGCCCCAGGGCAGATAGCCTAGTATGAACCTATGAACCTATGACCCTATGCCGTTTCCTAAACAAAATAGTTGCACATTGTAAACTTAGCATGAATAACAGTAAACTTCTCTTCCTTGAAGCTCACAATTCCTTGAAAAATGCACCTTGGTAGTTGGGGTAGAGAGGATTCAGGCTCTTATTTTCTGTAGCTAAGGTACAGGATTTGAGCCAAAAAAAATTACTAACCACCTGCTAATCTTAACTAGGGCATTTCACTCTATCACACACACACCTCAACCGCTTAGTGCAAGAAATCTGGACAAAGCCTAAAATAAATAGGGACATATTATAAATATTGCTCTCATGAACTTAGAAATACTAGAGTAACAGGATTTGTGTTAGTATGCATTTTTCTATTCTAAATCATATGAAGTCTAAAACTTAAATGTCTGTTAGCAACTTCAGTCCTTTTAACGATGAATAGACAAAAATACGGGGCAAAAATTTGGACATTCTCCAAAAACATGGACAGTTGAGGGGTATGATACCTACCTCTTACACAAACACACACACACACACACACACACACACACACACACACACACACACACACACACACACACACACACACACACACACACACACACACACACACACACCATATCTCTCAAACTCTTAGAGCAAGAAATCTGGACAAAGCCTGTCATAATAGGGAGGACAAAGGCCCAAGACTAGGGACCCATTTTAAATATTGCTCTTATAAACTTAGAAAGTTGATAGAATAACAAGATGTGTGTTATAATGCATTTTCCGAAGGATATGAAGTCTGAAAGTCAAATGTATGTCATTATTTAGTAACTTTAATCCTGACATCATCTCAGTGATTTGTCAAAAAAAGACAATTCTTATGAGGAACAGACCAAAAATATAAGGCATAAATCTGGACTTTCTGCAAAGATCTGTACTGCTTTTTATTCAAGCCTTACCTTCAGGGTCTTTGAACAGTGTGTTCTGTTCTCACTCCTGAATTGCTGGAACAAGATAGTCAGGATCAGCTCTGCAGTACCAGTTTATTTCTGCTAGTAAATGATTAATGATGGCTATTAATATTTGGTAAAAGGGAGAGATGTGTGGCCCTATGACCAGCATAAAACCACCACTGTAACTCTTACATGGAGGGAACAGAACAGTTGATTTACAGTTCCCTCCAAGTTCCAAATGCCAGGTAGAAAACAAAGGGTAAGCAAGCAGCTGCTCAGCCTCAGCTGCAAAAATGGAAGTTATTATTTTGTCTTCTAAAAACTCAGGTCAAGCAGCTGCTTAGCCACGAATGCAGAAATTAAGCTGCTCAGCCTGAGAAGTGGAAGTCTCTTTGTTTTTTTTTTTAATCAAAGGTGAACTGCACAGTAGAAAATTAGGTTTTCTTAAGGTTGATAACTGCAGAAGTGCGAAATTCAGGTGGGTGCAAGCCTTAAACTCACATACCCCTAGAATTTATCACAGTTTTTGGAATTAGTGCTCTTGCTGAATATTGCACAATCGGGTCAAATCACATAACAATGTTAAAAGTTTGCAGTTTTGTGGAGCCACATTACTAGCTGTCCAGGACCACATGTGACCCACAGGCCATGGGTTGGACACCCCTGGTCTAGAAGGAAGGTAGGTGAAGGTTTGACACATAGCTGGGTTAGGATGCTTGATTCTGAGGATAGTATACATGCCACAAAAAAATGTAAGTATGCTGCTTCTCTTGTTTCTATTACTATGTACAGGGGAGACTTGCTGGGATTTGTTAAGGAATTAATTTCTGTTTTTAATATTTATAATCCTACTTCCTCACTTACTTCAGATAGAAAAACAAGATTTCCGTCACATTCTGACGATTTTCAGTCAGAGAAATAGGGAATGGAGGGGGAGTGTTTTTCTTCAGTGATAGGGAATGGAGAGGGAGTGTTTTTCTTCAGTGATTTTACCTCCAGCTGAAGATTCTAAGTAAAGTGTTACTTTAGATTTCTGTCCAGAAAGTGCTATCTTTTTCTCTTAGACATAAGCTAAAATGAAAGAGGTATTACTACTAGATTTGAAGCATCAACAGCATCACCCATGCTAACTTCCCTAGTCCACTGAACCACCCAAGATGCATAAGTTTATTGATGAATACTAAACTAACTACCCTGAAGATGCATTTTAAGCCTAGTCAATATCCCAACATTAGAATCAAACCCTGCATATTTTATCTGCAAGGTGAAAAACTTTAACCATTATGCCAAACCCACTTGAATCAGAATAAAACTATCTCTTTCCCAACAAATGTAGTAAAATTTGTTGCAGTGGGAAATTTCACAGCCTGCAGACATCTCTCCTGTTTTATCAGCTTTAGAATCTGTTTTCTTAATGGCTTGTAGTATTCATGACAATCAACCACCTGCTCTTTAAAGTGTGATAAGTTATACAAAGTACCTCATACTCATAAGTATCTGTTTTCTAATCTTAAAATATACCCTGCAAGTTTTCCATCCCTGAGATTCAGCAAGGAAGGCACCTTTCCTGTTCAACATGACAGCATGCCATGCATATTTATGAAGGTGCACTGTCATGCTATAAAACCGACACAGTTCCGTGTACGAGTGCAGGGGGTGTGTCTGAGAGGAGAGCTCTCACAATACACATGCCCCGTGCACTCCAGAATTGCCTTTTTGCAATTTAAACTGAGCGAGAATGCTCGTAGCACCCCCAGCCTGTCAGGTTAACAAATCTGGTCAAAGGCATAAGGGACAATCGTCCCTACCAAGCCAAAAGTTGTTAGGATAACACAGGTAGCATAAGCACATAGCGCACACCTCCCAACCCATCAGAGTAAGGAATGTAGACAAAGCCAAAAGGGGCAATTGTCCCATAAAGCAGAAGGTTACAGGTTCAGCATTAGCAGGGATATTCTGAAGGGTATAGATAAAAATAACACAACAGAATTATTATTTTTTTTTTATAAATGCAATAATGTTTAAGCGTAGCTGCGTGGGTGTGCCTGTTGCTTAGCTACGCTCAGTCCAGCTTAAACAGCACAAGAAGTTAAATAAAAAGAGACATCCAACATAACCAGTATTGCAATAGTGTAGTGGTTAGAGTATATACTCTGCAAGCAGCCATTCTTGGTTCGATCCCCACTGTAACTAATTTGCATTTTACATATGAAAGCAGCACATAAACATTTTTTTATTATTAGCTACTAAATAACATATATTTGTTAACCAGAGTACTGCATTAGGTCCAGATGTGAGGTATCAGTTTAATAAAGTTGTGAAACCCCCATATAAACACAAATGTCCCATACAGTATAGTCACACATGAATAAATGCAATGAAAGCACATTGGGGGATGTCAGGGACAGTAAACACATTTATGTAATGAATAATGAATCAATGCCAAACAGCAGATAGTCTATAAAATGAAAAATAAGCAATGCTAAGCATTGCACAGCTCTGCTTACCATGTGTAAGCACTGTGTAAATATGACTGCTAAGCAATGACTAGCCCAGCTAAGTGGATTTGCCCATCAGTAAGCAGTGCTGAACCTGTCCCTTTAAGCACTGCCAACCTTAGCTAAGCGGGTTTGCCCATAGCTTAGCTTAGTTCAGCATATTTAAAATCATCCAGTCAAAGCAGAGGGTGGGCGATTAGCCTAATGGTTAAGGTGTTTACCTTACAGACACAAGTTGCAGAGTTTGATTCTCACGTGGGGTTACTGGCTAGGCTTAAAATGGCCTGAAAAGGCAGGTTGCATAGTATGAACCTATGGAAATGAGCTGGATTTAAACCCAACATGTGGGAATACAGCTCATAACTTGTTGCAGCTTCTCACTGTAGGCAGTATGGCAGTTGGTGAGGGCATGTGCTTCTGTGCACAGTGCTGGGGCATTCAGGAGTCCAAGGTCATGGTAAGACTCCTGGTACAAAGCCATGAAGAGACACTGCTGCAGGGCCAGTACCATGGCTCCCAATATAAAGTGGAAGCCTGGGACCATCTTGCCCATGATCTCACCAGTGCCTCTAGTATCCCTTGGACCGGTCAACAGGTCTGGCACCACTATGTCGATTTGAAGCAGAGAAAGAGGGAGCTCTTGGAAGAGTAGGTCCAAGAAGGAAGGCAGAGGGGTGATGTACCAGCAGTGTGCAGGTACTCATACAAATAACTGTTTACTAATGTCCATGTATATGATGGATAGGTATGCCTAAATATTTCTCTATTACCATTACAGCTGCATCTAAGCGGGCTGTGAATGAGGAAGCCCATTCTAGTAGGCTGCAAAAGCTGCATCGCGAGGCTGTTGAGTAACAATCCTGCTTGTAGTACTCATACCAAATAAATATAAAGTAGTAGAAAGTCACCTGGCAGTGTAAAAACTTTGTATGGGTTGTACTGAATAAACCAGACAATATGACAGCAATAGTCCCATATATGTCATATTTAAATAAAACTGTAACTGCCTTGCAATAAAGCTCTAAATCTTGGACTGGTTGTGTTTACTCTGGTATTGTATGGCATTTATTGTTGCATTCTCTGAATAGTAATGTTGTGTTAACCACTGTTACCCACACTGTGCTACATAAAAAATGTCTAGGAATGTCTGTATAAGACTGTTGTAAGTACAAGGTCAGATTGTACAACCAAGAGAGACATAGACAGAAAACACTGAAGCAATAGACAACAGTAACTATAGCACAGTCTGCTGCAACTTAAGTTGTTGTATTTTTATCAGACACAGCCATGGTTTGAATCCAGGGAGTGGTAGTAAGCTGTATGCATAATCATACCTCTCAACTGTACAGATTTTTCAGAATGTCCACATAATTGGCTCATATTTTCTGCCTGTTCCTCTGTCACCTGGTAAATCAGTGGGGTGATCTCAGAATTGTAGTCATGAAATAATGACATTCATTTAATTTTCAGACCTCAAAACCTTCAGAAAATGCATATTAAAACAAATCCTGTCACTCTGGCAACTCTCCATGTTTATGACAGCAATAGTCAAAACATGTCCCTATTTGTATCCTCATGTTGTCAAGCTTAGTCCAGTGTGTGTGCATTAAGAGATTGAGAGGTATGTGCATAATATTAACTTAGAATCTGGGAATATGTGTAGAAACAGTCAGGTAGTATTAACAAACATTCCCTCCACAGGTCCACCAGGTAAGAGATATAGAATTTAGCTATAAGACAGTTGAAGTTTACACTGTGTAAAAACATAACACTGCCCAAACCAAGGCCATAGGGTATTGTAATAATACCTGTACCTTAATAATTAGAGCAATGATCACTACAGTTGTGAGTACTACAAGGCATGCAGGTTACATTGATAGCAACAGACCACCAATGATAGTGTTTCAACATGGGAAATGAATAGAAACACATTTCAATATTTGTTTATCAATAGGATATATATCCCAACAGTAGGTCTGGTGTAAACATACCCATTGATTTGAGTGTTCAAATTATTGTTGCAGATATGGTGGGCAAGAGACAGAGATGACCACTGTACTGCTTTGAGACAGCTCCACTGGCTTGAACTGCCCAACCTCCTAACCTACAATCAGCTCTGCCTCTGTCATTCTATCTATTACCTCCCCAATAAGTGTCCTGCCCTCAAAAACCTAGTACAACATTACTCAGCCAAAAGGCCTCTTAGATCATCAAGCAAACTACTACTAGAAGTCACCAACAGCCACAATACCTTTGGAGATGCACTATATAGTAGTTCAGTGGCTAAAAAATGGAACTCTGTCACTACAAGCATTCAAAACACATCATCCAAAGCCTCCTTTAAAGACCTCATCAGGCAACATCTCAAGGAAAGTTGGCAGTGCCATGATTGCTCCCCAGGCTAGTGAAAGTGGATAACACATACATACAAAATCTAGAGCACTTGATAATAGTTTTCAATCTTACTCACAAACACTGGCTAATCTACAATGTATGTACTGTACCTGTGTACTATGTATATATTCTACCTATGTTCCAAATTTCATCTGTACACCACAAATCTATTAATTACCTTTATTTTTAAAATTCATATTTTTTTGTTTGTTCTCTCCACTGTAACTGTTTATGTGCCGCATACCACTGTAAAAACATGTCTCCTGTAATTTGTGTGCAAACTGATCATGTCTAAAAACTAAATGTGTCTATAATTTTTCTGTTTGGAGCTTTTCTCCCCGGGCCTCTGCTGAAAAAGGGCCTTTTTGGCTCAGTCAGACACCCCTGATTAACAAATGTAAAATAAATAAATAAATAAATGTCAATTAACAACTATTATATCCTTGCAGTATGAGGTCGTCAGACCTTTTTTCCTGTTTATGTCTTCCAGGTACCATGTCACGGGAGCATCTCCCTGCGTATACTCCCCATTAGAATGATATAGTAATAAACTTCCTTATACAACATCACAGACCCTCCTTTGATGCACGGCCAATAATCTTCAGGAGAGGACTGCCCTGTGGAATGAGCTCGTCTACAGGGTAAATTATGTCAGCTTGCATAACTGCAGTTATGAGCAGGTGCGACATCGTTGCACTGATTTCATCTGCCATGCCCGTCAGTGTGCTGCTGCAGTTAGGAGGGACCAACTAGCCACAGGTGGGGGTCATGCCATCCAGCCCCCACTGACACATGCTGAGGAACTCCTCACTCGCCTTGGGGCACCCACCAGCCAGCCAAGCCAGGAACATGATGATAGCATTGTGGAGGTGAGTGCTACCCACACAATGGATGAGGAGCATGTGGGTAAGGCCCCAGGGCACATTAGTAGACCACTGTTGCTTATCAATCTTCATCTGTAAAGTATCTTCATGCATATGTCAGATAACATAGTCTGTTGCTGCAGTGTAGTAATGAACAGATATGCATAATCTCTAGTATTGTGGTTTTGTACTGTTGATGTACTGAAATGCTGCTCCCACCCTGTACCAATGTCACAGGTGTGGCTACCGACATTATATCTCTCACACAACTATGCAGGTCCCTCTGATATACAACTGGTGCAGCAGCCTGTAGCTGGTGAGTATGGAGTTGTTTTGTTCAGGTTTCTCAATACACTGGCCATGTTATGGCCATGGTATTTGCCATGCACACATTTAACACACCTACCCATAATGCATGCTGTACATGTTCACTTATTGTTGCTGTTAACTGCACTGTATCACAATGGTCACCATGGTGGCATATCTGAAGGGTATGTAAGAGTCCAGCAGTATACATAACAACCTGTCAGTACAAGATGTGTGGACAGAGATGAACATAATGGTGGGACAAATGGCCTACAGTAGGACATGTCTGAAACATTGCCCTTATACAGTGGCTACAACAGTGTATACACCACTTTTACAATGGCAACTGTTACAGATCTACACAGTGGCATATCACAATACCACATCCCACACCTTTTACAACCTGTAATGTGATCCTAACATGAGCAATGAATGTGTAATATGGAATCCTATGTTAGGACAACAAATATGGGGAATACATACCTTAACAAACACTGGAAGGATATGTGTGCACACACTCCAAATAACATATTGTGGAAGCATTTTTGAGGTACTGACAGCATTTACTCTTCTTGAGTATGCACCTTCCATCAAGTACAGGGCCTCAATGTCACACAAAATAATGGTCTGCTGTCCAAGAAGTATGTGCATGACATTTTCCCACTCACCTGCAACAGAGGCAGCTGTGGCTTGCACACATCTTACAAACCATGGAATGGATCCCATATCCAAAAGGTAGCACTCAGTAGTGGGAGACGTAGCCTTACCTCACCATTGCATATACCATGGCAAACAGTGCAGACAGTCATGTATGTTACTATGAAGTATGGAACAGCATTAATGTAGAAAATAATCAGATGCCCATTCAAGACAGATGACAACACATGTTGCAAACTGGTCACTGAAGCTGCCCAGAAACCTGCAACAACACTGAGGGACTTGCAGGAATGTCTAGCAAGTACTGCCTGCACAGTATCTCTGTCGATAATCACCTGGACTTTGCATAGGTGTGGCTTATGGGTTAGGGTAAGCAGACGGAATAGTTGTTCCACAGGAAACATCATCCAGGGCTATCTACAGGCAGCATATGCATAACATCAAGTTTCCCAAAGGCATGTGTTGCAATGTGTAATGGTGTACCAAGACCAAGGCTGAAACCTACAGACAGCTTTAATAAAGATACATGTGGTGCACAAGCAACACCTCACTCCACTTCAGGCCCACCACCCCATCTGTACCTTGCTGGTGACAGTGTACACCTTTAGGTTTGCTGTTCATTAGCAGGAACTAGGCCAGTAGACATGGTGTTCTGAATTTGGAAAACTGCAAAATGACACTCATGCATGGCCCATAGTTGTCAAGCATCTGCAATAAGGCTGAGGATGGGGAGGGGTTTCATCCTGAAACACAACAGTGAACTGAAGCATGTATCTGAACTCATTCAAGGCCATGAATTGTGCCAGACATAACCCTGACTCCACAGCAATAGTGAAGGTACTGTGTGACCTCCAAGTGCTGTGCACATGAGCTGACCTTGCAATCCGGCAAAGTTGGGGGACATTTGTAGGGCGACGTGACCAAATAATGGCAAGTGAAGATGGGCCATGCTAGTATACCCCTTCCAGGAATAGTGACTGCTGTAGTTCACTTAACAGGTGCTGCAACAAACCATTGTGTTAAGGGTGTGCACACTTATGCAACCCACATATTGTATGCATCTCAATCAGCATCTGCACAACAAACACATTTGTTTGATACTGCATTTGATTGCACAGGTCATATGTCACATATCAGGTGTGTGTAATGTTAACGTATGCAGTATTGTGGCCCCATTGCATATCATGGAAAAGTTGGCATGTAAATAAGGGTGTGTACACTCCTCATAGCCACAGTAAGCTTTGTAGGTTGTAAGTATAATTGGATTTTATTGCTCATACATGCACTGCTGATGATGAGATCTGCAAATCAGAGGTCAGACATTCACTATTCACATCTGTCCTCATGTCATCCCAGGTATGTGTCAGACAAACACATAGGTGCTGTGAGCAATAGAGCAAACATAACTTCCACACATATACACATGCAGCAGTGGTGTGTTCACTCATGAGGTATGGTGCAAAGGACATGCCAGGGTGCTGAACAGGTGCACAGCAATACTGTGTACATGGGTGCAGTGTGTTCCAGGAGAAGGGGCACCACCTACTAACACAACTCATGCATCACAGAGATGTATAATGTTGGTAACAAGGATTGAGTATAGCTGCAGGGCATGCTGTTGAGTGTCATATATCATGCATGTTGACTGTTGGGTAATGAGAGGTCTGTGTAATATCTTTGTGCCACCTCACCTGTAAGTGTATGTGTGTGTGTGTGTGTGTGTGTGTGTGTGTGTGTGTGTGTGTGTGTGTGTGTGTGTGTGTGTGTGTGTGTGTGTGTGTGTGTGTGTGTGTGTGAGTGTGTAGAGGTAAGCAATGACTTACAGGTCTTAAATTATGTTTTTTGTTTTCCCCTCACAAGTGGTGAGGTGGGTCAGGTTTCCTCTTGCAGGCAAACTGATGTTAGTGTCTATACAGACTCTAACAATGATGATAGGTATGGTGAGGCACAGGCAGGGTTGTCAGGGGCTGAAGCTGTGCCATCAGTTGACATCCCACTTTTATCCACCCCATCCCCGCACACAGTCACAATGCCTGTACATACCCCATCAGCAGTGGCCATAGATGAGGGACAGTTGGCGGGTAGTGGCATGAGACAGGACAGTGTGGTGACTATGATAAGTGTGTCTGTACACAGCAGCCATAGCTTGATGACTGGCGAGGTACCACACAGGCAAATGTACAGGGGTGCTCGTAGGAGGGCTGCTGGCCATCATATCCCTGGCAGACTTGACTCAGCAGGTGTCACCAGATGCATGTTTTGGTCTATCATGGAGGCACAGGCATGTATGGAACGTTATAACAGACAGAGTCTGATGCTCCAGAGGGCTACTTATTCTGCTGTACTTGACAACATCCATGATCTTGCAGGTGCCCACCATTATTTTGCAGAGGTCCTGGATAGATGATTGGGTGAGATGGTGGGAATCCTCGACCGTGCATTGTCTGTGTTACAGCATATGGTAGGAGTAGGGTGACAGGCATGTGGATGCAGGTCGTCAACACCAACAGGTGCAGGTCTATGTGGACATGCAACAAGTCACTGCCACTCCCATAGTGCAGTACCAGCACTGCAGGGGGGGTGATGTCCACACCACAACACAGCAGGCCATGTGCATGTGGTCCTGGCCGGTCCCAACAGGGACCCGGATCCAGCGGACATTTGTCATCATCAGGGGAGAGTACCATATCTGGGCTTTTACCTGGTAGTGCTCGTGGAACCCCTGGCAGGCAGAGTTCTCATGTCCGTGGCTGGACACGGTGAACTGTACACCCTGCCATGTATGGTCTGCAGCTGTCTAACAAACCCCTGTATAGGGCAGCCACATAGCAGAACTGTGTGCATACATGCACACACACATCACCAACATAGCTAGGGCACCTCCATACCTACACACACACCACATCTGCACAGCCTAACTGATAATGAAACCACATAACACACACACATGATGTCAAACAAATGGCTCAGCTTAGCTCTCTGGCAAACCCACAACTCACCCTGTGCATATGAGGATACCTGTGCCATATCCCTGTCATATATACCATCGATGCAGGGTCATGCTACTATGGTTCTGATGCACAGGGTGAAGGTACTAAGGTTTAGCAATGTAATGCTGTGTAGCATGTTTTCAGCTAGAAAGTTTAATGCTTACATGTCAGGATGTGTCGCTGTCCAGCCATGATGCATTATAGTTGTTATTAATACTGACTGATTGTGGTCTCCATAATGCATTCAGTTTGTGTTGTAGGTGTCTGTGTGTCAGCAGGATGTTGGTCTGCTGTTGTTTCCTACAAGGGCTATGGCACTATCATGAAACATTGACTGTGTCATATCCTGGGTATTGCTGAACACAAGTAACAGGTCTGTATAACAATTACTGAATGTGCCACATGGCTGATAGGTCTGAAGGGTGTATACAGGTGAGTGCATGGTGGCTGATGTCAGCAGCCCTTCTACAGTGGGCAATCGTAAGTGTACTGGTTGGCACACACCAAATGTTTGTGAGTAACACAAACACACAGAGAATACTGTACACATGGATGTATTTAATTTTCAAGTGAACTCATTTTAGCCTATGTAATTCCACCAAGACAAACTAGGCAAAATGTCACATCAGTAAATAATCAGTCTGCCAGTTTAATGTCATCGACATTGGTACTGGCAGGGTATATGTCCTCTTCCCCAATGTAGTGCCATACTGGAGGTGGTAAACATAGGTGTGCTGGTGTGCACTTTGGAGGGTGTGGGGTGGCACAGAACCACACATAGTGCGATTGACAACTACTTAACCTGTTAACATAAACCGCACAGTATTATAGAAGTCTAAGTGAGGGATACACACAACAATAACCTTAATGAGAGTGGCTGTGCTGACAAAATCCACACCCAACTATATATAGCAACTCCAGTATGGCTGTACAGCTGTGCAGTGGGGAAGAGGGTATTTACACATCTACTACTAGTTTTGATGGAATGAATTTCCACAAGATGATTCCTTTGAAATGTTAGCGTTTGCCAGTCAGTTCTCGGGTAGATGTCCTCCTGGGATATGAATTTTCTGCAAACTGACATAGGTCCCTTCACATACACACAAACTTACTTGGTAACATTGAGAGTAAAACCCCCCACCTAGGTACTTATTGCTACTAATGTGTTTGGCCTTAATTACACACACCACACAGATTTTAGGATGAGGTGTGTCCCGAGTTTCTTGTTAAGTGAAGAACATCACCAGGCCTTGTACAGTATAGTAATGGGGGAATGTACTGGGTGTTTATGAACAATACATAGTATGACATACTGTCATATACACATTGGCAAACATATAACAGTCATAGATACATCTGAGAGACCTGGGTTTATCAGTGCTAACTACCTTGTCAGTGAGTCCATTCTGTTACAGTGAATTTGCACACAGCACATGCATCATTGGGCTGGATAGTGTAATCAGTTACCTGTATGGTTGATG
>NC_056730.1:1012118428-1012160628 GCF_019279795.1 Protopterus annectens
CACCCAGATAACACTGTCATGCCAGACTTTAAATCATGTAGAACAGCCATATCCATACAAACCCTGTTAAACCAACATTACTTCAAATGTAGAACAGCAATACTTACATTCTGTCCCCATGGCTGGAACATCCCCCTCCTGTTTGTTGGCCTAACTCCACATTGTATGTTGTAAGAGGTATTTCCAACTACCCTCTGTGATTCTGTTTCTCAAACACCTACATGAAGTCCTGCTCACAGTGAAGGAAAAGGGCCACACTCCACATGAAGTGCTTAGTTATAGGAGTGTGTTTCCATGCACTTGGCTATAGGAATGATACCACAGCTGCTCCACATGCAATTAGCAAGTGGGGGACTGCAATTCGTGCACAAGCCATCAGCTGATCATAAGCATTACTTAAAAAACTCAAGCTGCTGCCTATACAAAACAGATTTACTTTTCCACATCCAAGAGAAGGAAAGAGAGAGAGAGAGAGAGAGAGAGACAGACAGACACAAAGTAAGAAAGGAAGGGAGTAGGAGAGTAAGAGCCAAGCGTGTTTGTGTATGATCCATGGTTGGAGAGTGGTATCTGGATATTATAACGGTTGCCTATATTGTTTACTAATCCATACTGTCACAAAGTAATTGCACATGGCTGTACACATTTATGGATGAGGATTGTCTACAACAACCTCTTCAGTGTTTGAAAACTGTTGGCCTTGTAATGTGGACAATGGGACATATAGGTCATCAATATAATGATGTAGCAAAACCTACACTGCAATGGATCCTGTCCTTACACAATCACCCCAACACAAGATACTAATGACAAACACACACACACACACACACACACACACACACACACACACACACACACACACACACACACACACTCACACACACACACACTTACCAGTATTGGGTTTCAAACTCCTACCTGACTATGTATTGTTCATAGGTTCATAGGTTCATAGGTTGATACTAGGCTATCGGCTCTAAGGCCTCTGCAAGCCTAGCCATAACAATTCCCTGGAAATTTCTTCTCACAATATTTACTTATTACAGTGTTATGCAGTTATTGCACGCACCACAGAGCTTACATGCTGGAGAGCTGTCCAAAGGTATCTTTGAAGGTGAGTGACATCAACAGCAGTGCTAAAGAAGGGATAAGGGAAGTGTAGTAAGTGTGAATATCCTCAAAAGCAGGTATCAATGAAGACACACACACCTCTCTCTCAGGGAAACATGCACATTATCACAGTTGGCAGGATCAGGATTAGATCTCCTACCTAACTAGTTTGCTACACTACAGTATTACTCAGTTATCACAAGAGCCACAGAGCTTATATGCTGAAATGTGGCCAAAGGGTTATTTCAAGGTGAATGACATCAGCAGGTGTGCTAAAGTAGGACAATGGGAGGTGTAGTGAGCGTGAATGGCTTTAAAATCATTAATCTCCACACACACACACACACACACACACACACACACACACACACACACACACACACACACACACACACACACACACAAACTTGCCAGTACTGAGATGTATAGTTTCATTGCTTCACAGGTGTGTAGTAGGTGAATGGCCCTGAAGGCTGTACAAGGCTAGGCAAATGGAATCCCTTGGCATCAGGCCACATGACAATAGTCTCTAGTGTGGCTCAGGGGTGTAGTCCATGCAGTGGTCCCCATGGTGGGTATTATATCCACCATCCACTCCTCTGGGTTACTGTTGTGGGTGGCCAGTGATGTGCACTGCTTCCCATGTATGTGATCTATATTCCATAACATAGACAGTGTCTAGGTTGTGCACGTCCCACACCCATGTTCTTTGACATGTGGAAGTGTACTTGAGGTCTCTGGGGCATGTTGTATGGACAGACTGTTATCTTCTGATGTAGCATTCCTGACCTCATTTGGTGAGAACTGGCTATGGAACTGAGATTGTGCTTTCACCTACATTGATAGCATGATACAGGTATTCAGTGGAGTTAGTAGCATCTGTCCATACAGGGCATGTGTATAAGGCATGGCATTCCCTTTGTGGGTTACATTTACAGACTCTACAGTTGTTGCAGGTGTCCATTAGGGAACATGGCAAAAGGGCCAATGTAAGCATTTATTTGCCTACTGCAGGGATGGATCAGGGTGCCATGTCCTTTTACTTGCTGGATAACACAGTCAGTCAGGAGATGTAACACATCACGGTACTTTCTGATGTAAGTAGCACTGGTGTGGTCAACAGGCATGTAGCTTACTGCAATCACACCGTGGTTGCTATCTGTGAGGCAATATGCAGGGAACTACCAATATAGTGGTTGTTGCCTAGCCAAGTGCATTTGTATATGAGACATGGGTGGAAAGTTTTCTCTGAGTAATAGAAGGGCTGCCTATATTGTTCACCAATCCATAATGTCACATGTAGGGCTATGGATTGTCTACACCAACCTCTCTGGTGTTTGACATCTGTTGTTCTTGTAAGCTGGACATTGTGACATATACTAAGTCCTCAACATAATAATTTAGCAAATCCCACCACACAATGGATCCTATTATTACATAATCACAACAACCTCCACACAGGATACTGATGACACACACACACAGACACACGCACACACACACACACACACACACACACACACACACACACACACACACACTTGCCAGTACTGAGATTCAAACCCCTATCTAGCTATGGTATTGTTACTATGGTGTACCACATTTATAGCACGTGCCATAGTGCTTATAGGATGGATATTGTCCCAAGGTACTTCAAAGGTGAGGAACATCACAAGCCCTTGTAAATACTGGCATTGAGTGATGTACTGGGTGAGAGATCTCAATACCCTAAACACAAATTTACATTTGCCAGGGGGTGAGGTTCAAGCCTCTATCTAACAATCTTTACAGACCATTATGTTGCATATTTACCACATGCACCACTGACCTGACAGGGTCTAGGGTTGGCAACAGGTACTTCTAAGGTGGATGACATCTGCAGGGCTGCTAATGTCAGGCTCTGGAATGTGTACTGGGTGTAAATGGGGCCAAAATGTTTGAGGTACACACATACATATGTACACACACAAACACCTGCCACAGATAAGATTCAAACCCATACCTGCGTAGTTATTGCTACTACATTGTTCCGTATTTATGGCATGCGCTATGCAGCTTACATGTCAGAGAGCTCTTCACAGGTATCTTTGAAGATGACTAACATCAGCAGCAGTGCTAAAGGAGGGGTACGGGGAGAATAGTAAGTGTAAATGTCCATAATATCAGGTATTATCAAGGATACACACAGTTGCCATGTCTGGGATTAGAACTCCTACCTAACTAATATGTTACACTATAGCATTACACAGTTATTGCAAGCACCAGGGAGCTTATAGGGTTGGCCCTTTTCCAAAGGGGTATTTCAAGCTGACTGACATCAGCAGGCTTGCTAAAGTAGGGCAATGGGAGATGTAGTGACTGTGAATGTCCTCAAAATAATAAATCTCCACACACACAGAGCTTCATAGTTACCATGTCTGGGATTAGAACTCCTACCTAACTAGTATGTTACACTATAGCATTATGCAGTTATTGTTATAGGGCTGGCCCTTCTCCAAATGGGGTATTTCAAAATGACTGACATCAGCGGGCTTGCTAAAGTAGGGCAATGGGAGGTGTAGTGACTGTGAATGGCCTCAAAATAATAAATCTCCACACACATAGATTTCACAGTTGCCATGTCTGGGATCAGATCACTTACTTAACTAGAATGTTACACTATAGCATTACACAGCTATCACAAGCACCACAGAGCTTATGGGGCTGAGAGTTGGGTAGAGGGTTATTTCACAGTGACTGACATCAGCATGAGTGCTAACATGGACAATGGGAAGTGCAGTGTGTGTGAATGGGGCATAAACCATTCATCTGGAAACACACACACAACACTCAGTCGCATGCAACTTTACATTTGGCAGGACTGGGTATACAAATGCTAGATGAATACTGATTTGCACTATCATGTTACACAGTTATCACATGCACCACAGACACTATAGGACTGAGGGCTACCAAAAGCAAATATCTACAGTGATTGACATCAGCACATCATGTGATATTGGCCAAATGGATGTGTGGTGGGTGGGACAGGCCTCATGATGGAAATCTCTAGCTCACTGTCTGTCTCTCTCTTCTCAACATATCTGCGTGTGTATGTTTGAAATATAATAGTGTGTTGGCCTTGGATATATGTGAGTATTCCTATCCAATGTGTGTGCAAAGCATGAATGGTGTGCAATGCGACTGACAGATATGTATAGTCCACTGTTTTGTCAGACATGGGCTTTATTTCTGTAAGTGTAGGAGCATGCCCAGTATGACCTTCTGTATTGAGTGTGTGAATCCATTCCAGGTAGGTTGTACTCCAGTCCAGGATTTTGTGTTCTGCACCTACAGCTCGCAACCTGTTTCTGCAGGATATCTGTAGATAGGTTGACAATATGGAGTCACAATGGGCGAAAGATAGTGGGATACTGTAACTATTGTGTCTGTGCTGCCTGTGTTACATGGTTGGTGTTAGCAGAGATATTCAGGCATATGTACTGTTTTACACTGTTATGTATTATGTCATCAGCTACTGACATATATACTTATTTGCTCACAGTTATTTCCTGGGAAATACAAGATGAATGAAGCTGTGTCCAGTATTGTGGTCTGCAGCCTACATATTCTTGCACACTCATGCCACTCTTGAAGGGTAGCTGCAGACACTTGCTGATGGGTCTGTGTAAATGGTTCAGCACCTTGGTATTGCGGTGGCTGAGGATCCCATGCTTGTACAGCTATCAATGTAACAGATTGGCCAAATGCTGCTGTGGCCATACCTCTCAGATGTATAGATTCACCCAGCTTACCCAGAAGCAGGGCTCATATATCTGGTCAGTTCCCCTTCACATTGTGATTTACAAGCAGGTTTGTAGCCACCCATTACTGGGTTTGTAGGCAGGGGTAGCATGGGCACACATCAGAGTTTCAGACTTCACACACTCCATGGCGTCTATGCTTCTACACCCCCCACTCTGTTAGTCTATCCTCTTACTAACATTATGCGAGTGATATCTGAGAAGTATCCCTATAGTTGTAGCTTCATCACAGTGGTATTTAGGGGTTAGTCCACAGTTCATGCAGTAGGACTTGGTGGGCACACTACTGGGATTTGTCAACATGGCCTTGCATTTGTGTTCTGTGGACTGTGTTATGTTGCTAGTTGAGACCCCATGAGATAACATACATTGGCAGTGTGGGTGAGGCACAGGCCTTTAACTGAGGACTGTAGGGCATTTTATAGTGACGCAGGCCATCTGCAGCAGGCCAAGGCATTCTGTCACTCCTACAGTCCCAGGCTGCGAGCCGCTGGATTCCCTTGGGGTGACAGGGTAAGTGTGCAAGGTGTTAATGGCAATAGTACCTGTCTATATTAATCTATTGTTCTGTATGCTGGCAGGGTGCTGCTTATAGCTAGGGACAAACCTGCATGGGACACCTCTTCAGCATGCTGCATTCTGTGGGTATTCCTATACAGAAGTGGAGGTCATACTGTACTCATTCCCAACAGCAGGGATATGGCCTATGATAAAACTGTGGCTGAAGGTCGGGTGAGCTGAATGCATGTGTGATATGGAAGCTTCTTGCAGCTGACTCACAGATATACCTGGGACATTCCCCTTATGCTGCCTAGTACAGGGACATAGGCAGTCTCTCATTACTTCATAACTGTGCCTTTTGTGGTCTGCCAGTGATTGGCCAGACTACATCAGTAGTCCATACTACACAGAGAACTAATGTGCTGCTAACCTGCATGTACAATTCCAAAGGTGTGTGCAGTTGACAGTTAAATTTTATGTACTCTGTCTAGGGTACTTCCACCTGTGTACTGTGTGGATGTCTGGGCCCATATTCATGGCATGTCCATCTTTCAGATGGTGACAGATATTGACATCTGAACAGTGAGTATGGATGACTGCTGAACTGGGTCTTGCTGGGATGCATTGTGGTTGGCACTGCGGTTGTCAGAACATGGCCCTGTCATCAACAGTACTGGCCAAAGGCCACCTAGACACAACCCTTCATGCCTACATGCTGACCACTTCCACACAATATACAGCACACAACAACCTAACACATAGGACCCCTGCATATTGTACACATGCAACAATCTATCCTGTAAATTGGGCCAGCTCAGGTAATCTGTGCTACACTGTTGTTAAACCCACATGTACCAGACCTCTCAACTGTTCCTGATCTTCAGGGAAATTCCTGATACAGACTCCAATTTTAGGTCTGTCCCTCTTAATCCCTCTTAAAACTGATGACTGCTGAAGAAAAGGTGGTGAATTGCCTTTAATAAATAATGATAGTAATTCATAGTTACAGCCGTTTAACATCAGAAAACCTATATTAATCCACATTCTCTTATTCTGCAAATGTTTCAGGTTAATAGTACCAATATTTAAAAAAATGTCCCTGATTGTTCCTGATTATTTGAGGATTTGTACCTGATTCTGTTGAGATTTGTCTCCAATCAGTTGAGAGCTATGACATGCACATGTTACTGCATTTCTACATAGGAATGTGGGGGAGGGTCACACCTAACAACTGTAAACATTTGCTATGACTGTACTGGTATTTCAGGTACTCTGTTGGCTTCCATTTCATTTTGTATTCTGACCTATCATGCAGACTAGAGGCATATCAGTAGAGTACAGATCCTAGGTTTTATTGACCTATATTTCAGTTTCAGACTTCTTACCTTTTAGAACTAACATACAACTGCCAGACCTGTTGACCTGTTGTAGTCTGTCTATGTAGGTCTGGAGGGGTGCTTTTCTCCATTGCCATCAATTGCCGGCCTTAGCACAGCCTTTCTTTATGGTCATCTACACCTGTCCTGCTGGCTGAGGCTGCTGTTGGGTATGCGAGCCTCACTGACATGCATGTGTATGTCCCATGGACACACATTTGGGCCACCACATGTACTGCAGTGATATTTGTCACCTTGTCTAGTACTGCCTACTTTGTTGACACCTGTATTTGTTATGGATTTCATGCTGCCCATATAGGTGTCCACTATCTACTGCCATCCCATTCACCCACCCGATTCCCTTGCATGCTCACATCCATACCATAGATACAACTAGCAGAACATACTACTCCATTTAGCAAGAAGAGTGACTTACCTTGTGACTACCAGGATTGAGGATGGTGCTGGAGGGCTGACTATGTCGAATGCACATAGTACACTCCCTATACATGGTAAAGCACAGGTAGTGTCATGTTTGGCATCCCTTTTACTGTATGTGTGAGCCAGAGAGAGATGTCATTCCCTGGGTCCCTACCATGTCAGTGTATGTGCTATGCATTGCCTCTTTGCCAAAGCCTTGGCATATTGGGCATGTCTTCTTCTACCTACATGGGCAGGCTCAGGTCGTTCCTCCTCTGAGTCACTCTGTGCCTGTGCTGGCATTGGCAATGGTGGGGGGGCTGTGTGGCCCTGTCCTGTGCTGTTCCTGCTGCAGCTGTTTCCACAGTAACATATTGTGTAGTGTGGCACATAACAATAAAAATTTGTGTACATGTAGCTGGAGAGTACTGCAAGGCTCCACTGGATATGTCCAGGCACCGGAACCGTGACTTGAGCATCCCAAACACATGTTCTATTATGATTCTGGTTTGTGCGTGTGCATCTTAGCATTTTTAGATGTGGTCTTGTCTAAGGATAGACAGAATAGATGTTATAAAGTGAAGAGCTATAGAAAGGAAACATATTTGAACTCCTTTTTGCACTTTGCTAGTGCTCACCCTTGTTATCAGAAAAAATCTTTTGTGAAGGGACAACTCGCAAGACCAGCCAGAATGTGCACTACTAATTTTGATTTCATGACTGAATGTGGCTTGTAAGTCCAAATGTTTTCGAAGAGAGGCTACTCAGTACCCTTACTTGGGGAATTGGTGAATTAAGTTCAAATGAAAAGGAATGTAGGTTATTTCAAAGCTATCTTGTGGGGTGAACAGTGTATGATGGAAAATGGGGGTACAGTGAGTGATGATACCCAACAAAGTGAAATAGTAAACTATCCCTTGACTTTTGTAACCCCTTATAATATTGATGCTGGCAACATTAAACAGGCCTTCATTAAGAATTGGAGTGTAAAAGCATTAGAGGGGTCCTTACTGAATAAACTAGGTGCTAACCCTACATTTATTTTAGAAGAGCTCAAAACCTGAAAGGGTTATTAGAATTTAAAAAATTGGGACTGACAAGGCAACAAGGTATGTTTAAATGTGAACCCTGTGCCTATTGTAAGCATATGGATGTGGGTTATACATACACGCAGAAAGGGAGAAAGAATACTTGTAAGAGCACATACAACTGTAATTCCAGTAGAGTGGTGTGTTTAGCCCAGTGCCAGTCTTGTCTTAGTTTTTACATAGGCAAGACTGACCGTAAATTAAGAGAGCATGTGTATGAACACCTATATAATATTAGAAAAGGGAGGTTGGAAAGTGCTTTAACTAAACATGTGATCAATCAGCCAGGCCACTCATTTTTATTCAGAGTGATAGATCAAGCTGAGTATGATGAAAGAGGAGGTTCACATACACTAAGACTTGAGCAGCATGAGTTAATTTGGCAGATTATAATACATGCCTATAATCAACCAGGATTAAATGATCTGTGTTCTATAGTCTGCGAGTTGAAATCGAAGCGTTTGACTCATTGAATAGTTTATAATTTTATATTATTTGTGTATTTTGGTTATGTAAGTTTTTATAAAATGAGGATGCTGAATGTTTTTCAGAGGGCGGATGGTACTTAAAATGTTTTGAAATGATTTTATATGCATTCAAAAATTTTTTCTCAGAAAAGTAATGTGGTCACTTTAAAAGTTTAACATTGCTTGGTCATGTGACTTTTACCCTTGATCATGTGATTTTGTATTTGGTATTTAAGTGTATCTGATATTGTTGTTCTGTTTGTCTGAAGAAGTTGAGTTATTAAACTTGACAAAAGCGCTAACATACAAAAAACAGTTTGTTTCTGTTTTTTTTGCCTTTTTTTTGTTTTATTAAGTAACTGTTAACTTCCCCTCTTCGGAGGTAAAACAAAAAAAAAACTTTGAATGCTTCAATTATATCTGTTTCTGATGTAACCAAACACTTGTTTAAAAGTGTTCTTACTATTCCGCTACTACTGTCTCCATAGCTGCTGCTGTCTAGGGTCAGTTATGAAAACATTTGCTTTTTTACATTCTCATACTTTACTATTAGATGCTAAATCTGGTGATTCCCCTTCACAAGGATTTTTCTGTTTGGTTCTTCTGTTGCTGATATACTTAAAAGATTTGATGAAGCAGGGAAAATGATTCAAAGGGGTCACCCAAGTTTTCCAACCGTTCTTTTCTAAGTTTAATAAAAACTTTCTTTCTAATTCAGGACTCTTTTAAAAAAAAAAGCAATTAAATAGCAAAGTGTTAACAAACAGGACTACAGAAAAAAAAACAATGCTAAGAAGGCTCTAAAAAGAAAGCCTCCCAGAGCCAAAAACAGTCCAAAAAAGTCAGACTGAATACCTGCCTCTACAGCAACCCCTCCACCCTGGCATCAGATTAACTCAGACAAATAGGCTCTGGAAATCATACAATGGAAATACAGATGGCATAGTGAGTCCCTCCCTCCTTTACAGGAGATTTCTTCTCATCCTGTAAATCAAATATCTATGTTTCCTCCAGTTTTGGAGCAAATGTATGAATTTGTCATGGAACAAGTGCCCTCACATCTGATGAGCATAAGGTTTTATTCAAGGATCTTCCTAGTGCCATAGAAAAAGATCATTCTTAGAGCTTTACTTTCTCAATCTCTACATCAAAGTCCTAAAGCTCAAATTGTTATCCCTTCAAACCCTTCTACCTGTCATTGCATTACTCAGTTTCATTGTAATGTTAGACTTAAAAGATCACATTCCTATGGAGGTTATGAGAAGCAGATGTATTGCAGTGGGTGGACCAATTCTCTCATAATTCAGGTCTCCTTTTCTCCCTTTCACCTTCTCTTCAGTCTATTATAGCAGATGCTTCAGACCTTGCTGGGGGGGGGGGGCATCAAAAGGGATGAAAGTGGAAGGTCTCTGGAGCAACCACGCAGACAAATCTGCAATGCAAATTGTGGCCTGCTACAGATCACCCTCCATGACCCAGGACGACCACTCCACCTTTCTGGAGACACTGGAAAACATGAAGGTCCTACCGAACACCCTGATCTTGGGAGATTTCAATTACCCTACCATTAACTGGGAAAACTGCTTGAGTACAAATTCCCAGGCTCAGTGCTTCCTGGAATTTATCACCTCAAATGCCCTGGATCAGCTGGTAAACTCCCCTACCAGAGGCCACAACATATTGAACCTGGTCATCACCAACATGGGCGACAGGTGCTCCGTACCAGAGGTCAACCCTTCGCTGGTTAGATCAGACCATAAACTAATCAGTGTCCACACCCCCCCCCCAACCAAGGAAACCACAGTGAAAAACTTTTCTAAAGCAAACTTCACCTTACTTAAGGCAGAGGTGGTAAGTTTCACAGCCCCCACGCTAAAGGATAACACTGCCCAAGATGCAGAATCCTTTACAATTCCACTCTATGAGCACCTACAAGGATGCATGGATCATGCCATCCCTAGCAAAACCAAGACTCACTCCCCTAAGAGAAGGAAAACAGTCTGGTTGGCCTCTGCTATAAGCAGGTTATACAACAAAAGGAGGAAACTAGTTCAGAAAAAAAGCAAATCCCAAGAAGGAAAGACATCCCTGATCAGTATCAGTAAGAAACTAAGGTCCCTCATAAAATCATCTTAGGCTAACTTCGAAAGAAAAATAGCCAAGGATTCAAAAGATAACCACAAAATCTTCTTTAGCTATGTCAAGAATCTAAGTGGCAACTCACAGATATGCTCTGAGATAGTGCAAAATAGCACAGAATATACTGAACCTACTGATATTGCCAACATACTGGCAGATAGATTCAGTGCAAACGTCACCTCCCTCTCACCTTCAAAAAGGCCCACAACAATACCGGAAAAGTGTAGTGTCCCAGAAATCACAGAAGCACAGGTGAAAACAGCCCTTTCAAAAGCCAAAAACACAGCATCAATGGGGCCAGATGGTGTTGCAGGCTGCGTCTTGCACAAACTACAGAACAAACTAACCCCCCACCTAAACACGCTGTTCAACCTCAGCCTCTCCACAGGCTACATGCCCATTAAAAGGAGCATAGCAATGGTTATTCCGCTCCACAAAGGAGGGGCCACAACTGACCCTGGTAACTATTGCCCCATAAGCCTGACTAGCCTGGTCTGCAAGACTATGGATGCATCATCATGGAACTCATTAACAAAGACATTGGGAACCTCCAAACACTTGACCTGACCCATTTTGGCTTTGTTAAGGGCAGATCATGTCTACTAAACCTGGTTGACTTCTTCAAGACTGTTACCAAGGCCATAGATGAGGGAAAGGTGGTTCACACAGCCTACCTTGATCTCGCCAAGGCATTCAGCACCATTCCTCACTCGGGTATTATAAAAAAACTCACCAGCCTGAACATAAACTCCCAGCATCACAACATGGGTTGCCAAAAGGCTTACAGACAGAACTCACACTGTAAGAATAGCCGGCTCCAGGTCTGACTGTAAACCAGTCACAAGTGGTGTCCCACAAGGCTCTGTTCCGGGACCCTTACTGTTCGGCATATATTTCTCAGAAGTGCAGGCAAACACAGGAGGACTATGGCTAACCAAGTTCGCCGATGACTGCAAACTGGGAGCCATAATTGACTCTCTGGCTGACACAGACATCCTCCAAAAAGGCCTTACTGAGACAGACACCTGGTGTCAAAGTCATGGCCTCAAGCTAAATGTCAAAAAATGCATAGTCATCCCATTTGGGTAAAACAAAACACTCACGAATGACCACATAGGTGGCAGCCCCCTTAATACAGAAGAGGTAATAAGAGATCTGGGGGACCCAGGTAGATAGTAATCTCTCCTTTGACAATCATATTGCCAAAGTAGTTAGGAAATCCTTCTATGTGGCCCATCTAATTACTAAGGGGTTTGCATCTAGAAATAAAGAGGTTATAGTGCCCCTCTACTCGTCACTCATCAGACCCATCATAGAGTACAATGCCAGCTTGAAAGACCACAAAAGCACCTCACCAAGAGGATTACTTGCCTCAAACATATGTCCTATGCAGCCCAACTGAAAAAAACTCTGGCTGTACTCAGTAGCATATCACTTACTCAGAGGTGATCTCTGCCTGACTTACAAAGCCATGTCCAACTCAGAATTGATGGACATGCTCCACCTAAAGAAATCTAAGTCACTGCGAGCCACATGCTCTAGTGAGCTAAACCTCACCACAACAATAAATAGAACATGCTGGAGGGATAGATTCCTGTCACAGAGACTCCCCATGCTTTGGAACAAAATTCCTAACTACATTAGGCAGAGCCCCTCACAAACACTCTTCAAGAGAAGCCTTGACGAGTGGATGGGTAACAGAAAATACACCCCTGGGATCACTTCATTGGCTCTGCTTGACAGAGGCTCAGTTAATTAATGAGTGGGGCGGCAAAAGCCAACACACTCTGGCTAGGCTTATAAATGTCCTTGGGCAGATAGCCTAGTACCTACCTATGAACCTATGAACCTAAAGTCAAACAGGTGCTGGTCCCCAAGACCTGTTTACATCATCACAGACCGCACTACAATGATATGGTATACAGCAAACAAGGGGGTACCAGGTCTTACCCCCTTTGCATATATGCCATAATGGCCTGGGATGTGGCAACTCAGCTCATTTTGACTTTTCAGACCATAGACATTTCCATCAGAACACAGTTTTGTAGCAGACAAGCTGATAAGAACCACAACAAACCTTCATGAATGGACGTTACACTGGGGGTCTCCCAGGAATTGCTACAACTGTGGGGAACACCTCAAATAAATGCGTTTGCCTCCTTTCAGTACAGAAAGTTAAGAAAATTCTGAAGCAGGGCTGCTTATCAACATGCCTGGACATCAGATGCTATTTCATTCACATGGATGGGAATGTTCCTATATTCTTTTCTACACTTACCAATGATACAAAGGCTCTTATAAAAATCCAGATGTACTCTGCAAAGATAGTTGTCCCAGTCCCCTTCAATAAACACATCACACTGAATGACATTTGACGACCTTTATTAAAACTTCCACAACATAGCTTTGTTCACCAACTTTATTATTTACAACTGAACATAATATCATTGATTCTAAACACATAAACATCCTTGTAATGTTAATCATGGCAGCGTACCTACTCACTCTGCCCCAGTAAGCAGCGCCCATACCTCTGCTCACTTACTTTACTTATGAAGTGCCATCCTTGTCATGCTAACCAGGGCACCATACCTACTCACCCTGCTCAGTAAGCAGGGTCCATACCTCTGCTCGCTTACTTTACTTATGAAGTGCCATCCTTGTAATGCTAATCAGGGTACCATACCTACTCACCCTGCTCAGTAAGCAGGGTCCATACCTCTGCTTGCTTACTTTACTTATGAAGCAGCGTCCCATCTCACTTATTACCTTCCACCAAATAAGCAGCATCCTTACCTCAGCTTACACATCTATTCAGCAAGCTTTCTTCAGCTGCTCATTTTCCTTTCCCCAGCTCCTTGAAATGAACATCCATACACCAGAGGGGGAACAGAAGAGGGCAAGCCTGTCCCTCTTTTCTGCCAACCAGCCTGACCAGGCTTTTCCCCTCCCTTCTACCCAAAATTGTTCAACCAACTACCTCCCATAACGGGAAGAGTTAAGCCAAATATCATTCAGTGTACCCATCATCTGTAAAGCCCTTGGAATCCTGAATACCATCCCTGAAACACACCCTAATGAAACTAAATAAAGTAGGATTACCCATGACTCTACTGTACCACCTCGATATCCTCTCCAAGAGAATATATTCCTTTTAGACCGCTTCCTTCCAGCCACTAATAATGGCTCAACCTGAACGGAATGACAACCTATCGCCACAACTTTGTCAACTGTAGCATATCACCTTAGCCCACCAAACTACCCAGTTCTGGCTGTGCATTAACCCGATTACTGTAGAGAATAGTCTAACTCCAAAACTTTAATGCCCTAACCTTAAGTGGCAGAAAACCAGCAGCCCTTGACCTAGTTCCTGAAAACTCGCCTATGCTCAGCAATGAAGTACTCTACATGCCCAAACATAAACACCCCCAATTCACTCATTACCAAATGACAATCCAGACTTGAACCCAGGCCACTCCACACAGACCTCCTAGCAACCATCCAAACTAGAACACTCAAACTACTAACCATCCTTAACCACTGCTTGTCCCTGGTCTTTCCCCTCCAAGGTTCTCTTCCCCTATGTTACCTCTACCTGTAGTAAGGAAGTGAAATGTGACCTATGGCTGCCATATCCTGCAACCAAGCTTCCTTTAAATCTTCTAGCTCCCATGTAAGTAATGCACCCAGTTTCTAAAATTACCACAACACAGCCACCTACCTACCATGCTTCCTAAAGCCCTACCTACAAAACTCACCCAAACCACAAGTGAAATGATCCTTTTGCTACTCTGTAAAACCTGAACTTGTTAGTGACATTAACCCTACCTACTCAAGGAACAAGTTTGTCACCCCAAAGCTACCACCCATTAAGAACAAACCCCAGCCTGCTATCAAGCAAAAACATGTCATTGACCCTTCCCCCGAATATGGTTTAACAACTGGAAGAGTAACTATAATCCCCCAAGGATACAACCTCCTGAAAGCAAGGGTTGAACTCAGCTGGCTTGCAAAGAAGAAAAATGTAAGTCTAAAATAAAACCCATTTGAATCCAATAAAGTATGCCCACATACCCACCACCTTCTGTCAAACCCTCAATGTGCTCCATACACCCTGGCTTACCATAAATGAAACCATCCCCTTTCCCCATCTACCTTATGTTATCTGCCATAAGCCCACACCCAATTCTATTTGTCTGCCAAGGTCTACCCCTAGTAAATTAACCCACCACCACCATGGTAAGCTATCAAGTAATTAACATCTACCCAAGCAACCTCTTTAACTGATGTGCAACTTCACTAACACATAACTCCCCAAAACCAAATTTGAATGATAATCATGCCTCATCTATTTATCCCTTACCAAACTGTTATGAATTACCATAAATTCACCCCAGGAATCCCCATGTCCTTCAATGGACAGAAAGAAACGTATGTGAATTAAGAGATTGGACTTAGCTAACCTTGCCACAAACACTCCAATCATTACCCTCATAACTTCTTAAGCTCCTATGACTGTAGTGATTCTAGCCCCCCTGCCACTAAACTCTCCAAACCCAGCCCCAGCCCTGTGTTACCTTGACACAAACATACTATGCTCTGCAACCCCATTGTGTCCAGCTCCAACTAACAAAATCCATACAAGAAGACTGCATTACCTTCCAAAGTCATGTCAAGAGGGCACTGACCACTGCTCACTCAGTGCACCCATCTCTGATGGCATTACGCATCACACACACCAATGGGACTCCATTGACACAGCTTCCATCACTTTGAATCCGCTTCCTTCTGATCAACTGATGCCCACTCAAATTCCATACCTCCACAATCTCCAAAAGAAAAACAGTCAATCACCTTGCCTTTACAAAATGACCATGTCTATGTGGCAAATATTATCACTATGATCCCCCCCCCCCTTTAATATCTCTCTAAGTTATCTTACTGAATAAAACCTCTGCATGGAAAAATGCAAAGTTTAAATAAGGCATAACTAAACTAAATTCCATCCCATCTGCACCCTCAGGGCAGAATTGTCTACACGTTGCAACCCCAATATAAACAAAATTGGGACAAAGGACCAACATAGAGACAACCTTAAGACCCTACCTGTACAAACCTAGGAATCCAATAGAACAGGCTTCTCACAAGCATGAAACTTCCGAAGAGCATGCCGTCCGAAACCCAATTGTCTATTACTTCCTAACTTCCATCTGTAATGATTTTCCCCTGATTTGCAAATCACAATTTCATGACAAGCAACCAAAATGAGGCAAAATCTGGACTCTCTAAAATCTGCCATCAAAACAGCCCACCTCAGATCCTGCTGTCCTAACTCCCCCTCTCAGACCCAAAATTCTGGACAATGCCACAAATAAAAGGTGGGATAATGACCCAAAATATGGCCACTTGTAAAATATGGTCTTAATACATACTGAATAAAACTGCTTGCCTGCCATGCCATGCTATCTCCTAACCTCAATAAAAGCAGGATTTAAACAGGTAGTAGGCCAGCTTACCACACCACACTTTAGTACTAGTAACCCTACTGTACTCTAGTTTGCTTCAGCCACTAAATTAGATCTAACAAAAATGTATAGATATAGATATATCGACTTGCTTGTCTTATGTATAATCCTGACTCTCAACATCAAAAGCCTTTAAGTCAATCCTTGCAATTGTAGATTGGTCCGCTTTCCCAGATACTAACAAATTCAATTGACCCGATCACTGACACTACCCATGTGTGGCAACAGCAGTCAAAGCCCGCAAAACCATTGCAACTTCACTGAGAAAATAAATCACACTAGGGTTACTGTTCCAATGGTAGAATACTCCACTAGAGAAACCCACTGAGTGAAAGCCAGAAAAACGAGCTGCGAACCCCACTGAATAAAATAACTAACCTAAGGTGGAACCGCATTCCTTCTAATTAAAGGCTCCTTCCTTTTTTTTTTTTTTAATTTTATCACATCAAGAACAGGCAAGGTAAATGGTGCATGCGCTCTGCACCCACTATCACCATGGCACCCTCAAGCCTTTGAAAGCAAACAATGAGCATAAAATAAGGGCCAGAACAAATCAGTACAGTTATGCAAGAAATCAGTGGAACTCTAATTCTTCCCCTGCCTGAAGAGGTTCTCCACTTTAACCACACATTCCTATCCACCCTTAACCACAAACTCCACTTTAGAAAGAAATCTAAACAACTCATGAGACTGTGAGACACAGGCTGGAATTCTTGAATAACTAGCAACATCCTTTCCCCCTCCTTCTAGTCTGTAATACCAAAGTTGATATAATAACAGGTTTTGCATTAGCATTAATTTTCTGAAGAGTATGAAGTGTGAGACTCAAACATCTGTCATTATTTTCTAACTTTGGTCTTTAATGATTTCTCATTAATTTGCAAGAAAACCACAGTTTTATGAAAATGGTTCCTACCACCAACCAAAATATGAAGCAAAATTCTGTAAGTTGATAGGTATGTGGCCTACCCTCCCCCCAGCAACTAAGTCTGTACCATGCATGCCCCCCTGACAATCATTCTTCATGGGAAACACCACCCATGAAATCATAATGTGTGTCACCCTTCCCAACAAATCATAGTAGAGGTGACTCCATTCTCACAGAGAACCTCCTCACCTAATCCACAAAAACAACAAGTGGAGGACAACTGCAAACCACAAAGCCATAATCCCCTTTACCAAACCATAAAAAACACACAATCTGGACAGCTTGACGGTATGCCTCTCAACTCTGTTTCCCTTTTCGAGAAAAGCTTGAGCGGTCACATTTCCTGCCTCTCAACTCTGTTTCTCTCTTGAGAAAAGCTTGAGTAGCCACAATTCCCACCACTACTGTAAAGCTACTCAATCATCCTTACCCCCTGCTATGTACAGCCCCCAGAACCCTTGAAACTTCTGCCCTCGCACCACCACAGACCATTACTCACCTAAAAGCACTATCCAGATCTTCAGTGTGCCTGCAAAGTCTGCAAGGAGTAACGCCGATCAACTTGCACAACCTCCTAACCCACAAAACTGTACCAAAAACCTAGACCTCTGGGAAATGGCAACCAAAACAAGCTCAAGCTCCTATAAATCTAGAAGGCCTGTGTAGCAATGCACAGATGAGGCTAAACATACTCAGTGTACTCATATGAGTACAGTTTGTTCTGAGCATCTCTTGAAAACTATAACAGTCCAAAAACTGAATGTTTAGAACTGTATATACTAAGGCGTCTTAAGTGAAAAGAACTCACCTCTATGAACGGCTTTGTAACAGTTGAAAACAACACTTCCTCTTTCTGTATATCTGGGGGTAGCATTTTTTGTGCTGTAAATTGATAGATGGGTAGATGCAGCATCAACATATAGTACAAACAGAAGATTTCTGGCTACACTTTTTTTTTTGCCTCTAGCAACAACCTCTTCATCAACATTCGAGACACCAGATCTGACTGGCCAATCAACACACAGCGACAATTCAAACAACCTCAACCCCAGTCATTCTCCTCTCACACAAGAAAGACCCCAAGAGAATTATTTCCTTTCCTATTATTATTATTATTTTTTTTCATCATTGTTTGGACCATAGAGTGCAGACATACCCTACTAAAGACACCCAACTAGGGGTGTAATGTTAATCATAATTAATGACAATATCAAACATGCAGTGCTTACCAAATATAAGCGATGCTACCATTAAACTGCCTAACATGAGATGGTCTAGCGAAGAAATGTCGGTCGTGTTACTAATATTCTATCTGCATTGCAATACCGCTGTGCATTGCTGGTAAGAGAAGTCACATCCATTCTTAATTCAAAAGAAAAGCTTTACTGACCTACCATTGTGGAACGTCAATATGTTGATACACTAAACTTCTCAAGGCACTGCCCTCCATTCCTTCTTTGCCCAAAAACCAGGCCACTGAACATGTAACCCAGCGGAAACAAGCCTACGGGGGAAAACCATACAGATAAGCAACAGCAGAAAAAAAAAAAACATGTATCCTAATGTACTGCTATATATATATATATAGGTTACCTGCCTCCACCAACACCTCGAAAGCCTACCTTTTCTCACAGAATACCTACAGTCATCACGGGCGTATCTTGCTGTAGCAAGTTCACGCCAAAATGTGATTGCTTACCCAGCTACACTTGTCTAAACCTCTTAAGCCCCTACCCTTATCTCATTTCCTCCTAATCCTCCCTGCCTCCACTTAACCCTTTCACTTCCCCAGCTTACTTAACACCCACTAATATCCATCTAAGCCATCATGAAGATATCTTGGGACAACTTGGTTTGTTGCCAAACTTAATTTGTGGTGACTTCCTGTTGGCTTAGACAACAGTGGTTCTCCATTCTTTTGAAACTGGACAAGGGCAGTTACCACATTCTTCCCCATAGACTGGATTTAGTCAGACAAGCCAGGGGTGTTGACTGCTTGGATGATAGAGTTCTGACACCCTTTAGACACCTTTTATTTCTGAGGATGTGCAGCAGGTACTAAAGATGGCAAAAAACAAAGCTACCAGAAAATCTTATATGTGTAAGTGGACAGATGTTCCTGTCTGTAGCATTCTAAGAACCAGGTCCTATTTAGGGCCCAGATTCCTGTTGTTTTAGATTATTTGTGTGAATTGTTATCCTCTGTCTTTTCTTGCTCAGCTACCAAGATTCATCTTTCAGCCATTTCTGCTTGCCTGCCCTTAGGTTCTCTCCCCTTTCAAGTTGTCGTCAGTTTAAGCAGTTTTTGAAAGGGGCTTTATGTGTGCATCCACCTATAAAACAGATGACCCCTACTTCATTTTTTGTTTGAAAAACTAACAATTCTTCCATTTGAATCAGCTCATCAGACTGGTTTGTGGTTCTAGACTAGGAAGCAATAAAATACTTGATGCAGAATAAAGTAAAAATGACACAAAACACATAAGATATTAACTAGCAATAAAACAGTTTTGATATGCTCAGGTTTTGAATCACAACAAAATACAAATGAATATGATGTAACATAATCTGACATATAACAGTATAGCAAAATAATAAGTAAAATAAGCAATAAGGTAAAGCACAGTTTTTATCTACTGTAATAATGTGAAAAATGTTAATAAAAAGTGTCAGGTCTAGTACCACAGAGGGACTGAATCTTGGCCACCACCCAGAAATCCTAAGTTTTGGTAGTGCTAATGTGCTGTTGGGACAGCCACCCCCCCTCCTTAAGAGAGTAGATTTTTGTTCATAGTCATGGCATGCTGTGGTAGAGACCAGTGAGTGTTTATGTGGCTGTGGACAAGCTGCCAATCTTTAGGTAGTGGTGAGACAGAGCTGATGTCCACTATGGTGATATATATGATGCCATTAAATTTGTCACCCTAATTAGGTTTGCCTCCGCTAGCATCATAAAAAATTCCCTCACCCACTGTGCAAATGAAGCCTATCCACCTGGTTCTCATCCTTCAGGGAGTTGACAAACTCTTTAGGAGATGCTATAAGGTAATTTCTGACTAAAAAGGGAGGGTATCTTCTGTCACGATGGACATGGCAGTGTCGCACCATCCCTAACTCCAAGATACAAATAAGTCAACTGGTCAATAAACACTTATAATTAATAGCAGAAAACATGGAAGAAGTGGTGCCCCCCACCCAAAAAAATGTGTAGGCCTGAACATTTAATTGATATGTAAGTGTTTATGATCACTGAACAAATGAATAGACGCAATTATGGTCAAATATCTACTTAAACTCATATGGGGTCTGCAGAAGCCATGTCAAATTACCTCTGTATGCATATTCTGCCTAGTTACCAGAACACATTAGTATTATGAATTATATTTAAACAGAATTAAAATTAATTTGGCTTTTAATTTATTGCTTTTGGAAATATATTTAAATACATACAACTCCATCTGTGCTCTAGCACTAGACATAAGTCTAATCAATAAAATAAAAAATGGGTTAATGAATATAGTTACCAGGTGAAGAGTAAAGGATGGCAAAAAGGTGAGTAGAGGCAACAAGTTTCTAAAAGCCAGAGCAATGTTTCTTCTTTTGGAAAAAAGAAAGTGGTTCTGAACAGTGTCCAGAGTGGTAGGAAAGTCTGTAAAATTTGATTAAGCCAATCAAGTAATTCAGATCAGTTAGTAGTATTCTAGACAACTATATTCTGACAAACTTAGCTAAATATTTTTAAGTCCTTGAGATCCTTGTTATTTTATCGGACTAGAATGACAGACATTTACAAATGTCACTATCACTATTGTTCCACATATGTCTATTTCTGACCTTCTCAATGACTGCATTTTTATATACCACAAATAAATAGAGCAGTATAACTTCTATACCTTGTACTACATTTATGACAGATATTTGCAAGAGGTCAAACACATATTTTTACTGTTATTTCTGGGAGAATAATTTCCTATGCTTACAGTAATGGAGGCACAAATGGAGTCTGGAAAGTGAAGACATATAAACCCATATTTTATTAAACTGCTTTATTCAATCAAAAGGAAACAAAAGTTGAAAAAAACAGAACCAAAGTTATCTCTATGCATGTCAGCTGCAGGGTCTGAAGTGATGTTTTATAACAGTAGCAGATTCACAGGCTTTATTTTTGTCATGCTGTGGATATTTTTTTAAATGACCGTAGACATTTTGCCAGAGTAGCAGCTCAGCTGTAATAAATTACTGTGATAATCCTGAAGGAAATAAAAAGAATAAGGCACAGGCCACAGGAGCTCATGCTTTCTTCGCAGAGATGAATGTTTCTTCCGCTAAGAGAGGTAACTCAGTGTGCAGCTAAGAAATCAAGAACCGTTGGGTACTGCAGGACTCAACTGAGAGGCCATCTGCAAGTTGACAATCTCCTCACGGCAAATCTTTGATAATGTTTAAAACATAATCTGACAGACATTCAAAGAAGATGGGTTTTATGGCAGCTTATTGTTTACAGAATGAAAGATTTTTTTTCTGTTTATTGTCAGAGGTAAACTGCAACATTACCAGATAAAATAAGCTCATATGAATTAGTTAACATATTTTACTTTTTTCAATAAAGCACAATTCATGATTTGGAATTCATTACACGCAACATATTAATTGCATGGCTTTGAGATAAAGTTCTCCTAATTTATCTTGACAGCTTGTGTATAATGAATGCATTGCAATACTTTGCTAGATCACCTCAATTTATTCTAATAAGTGTTGCAAACAGTTCTTTTAATTATGTTGTGTGAATAAATTCTAAATTAATATCCATGAGTACCATCATCAACAAAAAACAATAGGAGCAAAATTGTGGTGCAGAATATACTAAAAATGTCAGCTATGCTGTGAGCAGCACATGCCATTACATCATTCAACAAACAAGATAAACAGATGGAGTTGATGTAAGTAATGATTTATTAAATTGTTAGTGATGGGAAGGGCGACAGATCATAACGGCAAGATTACCAAGGGTGAAAATGTACTGCTGAATGCTATCAAGGCACATTGTTCAAAATAATGGGTTTTGCAATGACAATAATTTTTGCTGATGGTAAGAAAAAAGATGCATTTTAATAATCCTTTAAAGCTTATATAGTGCTTGTAGAAAAAAAAGGTTTACGAAAGAAGGCCTCCAAAATATTGCATATAAAACCCTCAAAATTCCTTTTTTCCTTTTAGAAATTGTCTAAAAATTTCACTAATTTGTATACTATTGTAGAAAATAAGCATTCTTAACACTGGTTCCATTTTGAAATGTGTATTTCACATTTTCTGGGTGTGGACTTAATCATTTGGAAGAGAGGTATTTATTTTCCTGGGTAGTCCTTCATTCTCTTTTTGTCTTTATTTTTCAATTTTGAAGTGTCCCACTGGATTTCCTCGTGTAGTACTTCATGTGCGATTCATATTCTGCTGCATTTGTGAAATTAATGAAAACTTTAATTTCTAAAACAAAATGTCTTTGGAAGTGAGCACTTCCAGTACTTAAATACTTGAGTGAATATCAGCTGCTTTCCTACTAGTGCATATAAACTTGTGAGTCTAAGTACTGTGTGGTCTAGGTCAAGTATGTAATACCGATGCCAGTCATGTTAATGTGCTTGTTGTGATGGAGTGCGCATTGGAAACATATGTAACAGCATATGCAACCTAAATACCTAGGTAATTAGGATAATTGAAATTAAAACAACACTCGTGATCCAAAGGCTAGGAACCTGGTTTATAATTATGGTGTCCTTTCTGGATATCTTCTGACATTAGAATACATGCACTGAAGAAGTAAAGAACATAATTGCATTGCACATAGATGTTTCAACAGTTGATTGGCAAGTTGTTATATCCCAAAGGTGGTGTGAGTGCAGAAGATCTCTTGTTATTATAAAAACACAAATGAGTTCCAGATTAAAAAAATAATATATATACATATATATATATATATATATATATATATATATATATATATATATACGTGTGTGTGTGTGAGTGTGTAGATTTTCAATTAAACCTACATTATCTGCTCTTGCAAAAAAGTAGCATTCTTAACAGCAGAGAAAGCAGAATATAAATTTGCATGCAAATTATTACCATTGAAAAACCTTTGTATCCCAATTGAGTTTAAAGCACAAGATGTGACATTACTTCTACAGCTGAGGAAAATGTAGGCATGTAGGAACTCCAGTTAAGAATACATCTGAAGTCAAAGAAACCAATGGTCTGAGTTACTTGTAGCCATATGTGATTTATATTCTTGCCACAAAAACTCTGGATTAGGCACTGAGACTAGCAGTAGACTTATTTAGTGACTGCCAAAATTCAGAGTACAGTCAGTCCTGCCAATGGACTATACTTTTTCAGTGCAATGGACCATCCTTGATGTCTGTACCATATAAAATAGTTACTTTTCCACAGTGTGCATCTGTATATCATGCTACAGTGGTACAGTGGTACAATGCTCAGTATGCTATTGGTACCAGTTATACTACTCATAGCATCTGTGCATCATGCTACAATGCTACTGTGGTAAAACGCTACAGTGGTACAATGCTCAATATGTTACTGGCACTAGTTATTCTACTCATAACATCGGTGAATCATGCTACAGTACTACACTGGTACAATGCTCAGTATGTTACTGCGACCAGTTATACTACTCATAGCATCTGTGCATCATGCTACAGTGCTACAGGGTTACAATGCTCAGTATGTTACTAGTACCAGTTATACTACTCATAGCATCTGTGCATCATGCTACAATGCTACAGTGGTACAACACTCAGTATGATACCTGGACCAGTTATACTACTCATAGCATCTGTGCATCATGCTACAGTGCTACAGTGGTACAATGCTCAGTATGTTACTGGTACCAGTTATACTACTCATAACATCTGTGCATCATGCTACAGTGCTACAGTGGTACAACACTCAGTATGATATTGGGACCAGTTATACTACTCATAGCATCTGTGCATCATGCTACAGTGGTACAACACTCAGTATGATACTGGGACCAGTTATACTACTCATAGCATCTGTGCATCATGCTACAGTGCTACAGTGGTACAATGCTCAGTATGATACTGGGACCAGTTATACTACTCATAGCATATGTGCATCATGCTACAGTGCTACAGTGGTACAATGCTCAGTATGATACTGGGACCAGTTATACTACTCATAGCATCTGAGCATCATGCTACAGTGCTACAGTGGTACAATGCTCAGTATGATACTGGGACCAGTTCTACTACTCATAGCATCTGTGCATCATGCTACAATGCTACAGTGGTACAACACTCAGTATGATACCTGGAACAGTTATACTACTCATAGCATCTGTGCATCATGCTACAGTGCTACAGTGGTACAATGCTCAGTATGTTACTGGTACCAGTTATACTACTCATAACATCTGTGCATCATGCTACAGTGCTACAGTGGTACAATGCTCAGTATGATACTAGGACCAGTTCTACTACTCATAGCATCTGTGCATCATGCTACAATGCTACAGTGGTACAACACTCAGTATGATACCTGGAACAGTTATACTACTCATAGCATCTGTGCATCATGCTACAGTGCTACCGTGGTACAATGCTCAGTATGATACTGGGACCAGTTATACTACTCATAGCATCTGAGCATCATGCTACAGTGCTACAGTGGTACAATGCTCAGTATGTTACTGAGATCAGTTATATTACTCATATGGCTCCCACATGGAGTGCACTGTGAGTTTTTTTGTTCTCCTTGGCCTCACTGCCTGCTGTTCATCAGCCCTCTTTCAATTACCAGACCTGTTTCTTCCCTCATCACCCAGGGCAAAAGCCAGCTGAGCGGAATCATCATTAATGGAGTCATCAGGGGTGGTTCAATGTTTTTTTTTTACTTTTGCTGTCCTACATTCCTATGCATGCTTGGTCATGCAGGGGCTAGCTATTCTGGAAGTTTCCTTATTTCTGCAAAGGAAGTTACTATCACACAGCCTCACTCACCATTTACAAAAGAAGAGGATTCGCCTCCACCAGAGAAACCACATCCCCACAGTATATTCCCTTAGCACTCACAACATCTCCTCTACCTGGGAGAGGTAAATGGGGAAAGTCTCTTCATTGCTCTCCTTTCCTTCTGATTCCTCCAGTACCAATCTGGTTGTCATCAGATAACAACAAGAAAAACAGCAGCTGGTTGAGAAAATGCTTAAAGTTAACAAATGTATATATAATTTAGTTATGAACCAATTTTCCTCAGAATACTTTTGGCAACCAGTTAAAATGTAAGTCGGTTAAATTATGAAGTAGATCTCCATCCACTGAAGTATTACATTTTCCACAGAAAGAGTCTATCATATGTTTTTTTTTAGTTCAGCCCAATTGTCCATTTTTTCAGAAAATCTTGGTAAGAATATCCTGACATATGTATTCATGTACAGTGTAGGGCATGCTGCAGCTCATAAAAACAGTTTTAGGCTGACAGTCTTTGGGACTGATCATGTTTTGTGGCATCTTGGTGGCATTGCCAATCCTGATGAATTTTCAGGAACACCCTGAATATGTGGAAAGTTAGGGATGTATTCACATGTTGACAGCAGTAAGATGATGTCTGGGAAGTAATTCCTTCTGATTAATGTAGGGATAGGATAACCATGCATTATTCCATCCCACTTCTCCTTCAGGTCTGTACAAGAAGACAATGGTTCCATTTTGCAACCCTTTCTACAAGTTATGTTCAGGTCAAGTGTATGCCCTTCAGTATAGCTCTGTGTTTCACTACAGAATCTCTTTTGATGGTGCAGCACAAGTTGGAAAGGCATGGGTTAATATGTGGCTACAGGAAGTGCCTCTGAACATAGAGTACCTACTACAGGTTATCATATTAGAGCTATGTTACTCTACCAATGTGCTATATATATATATATATATATATATATATATATATATATATATATATATATATATATATATATATATGTATATATCAAGCATTAGCTTGGCATTTGGCCTTATAACTGTTTATGTCCATAGTATATCTATTTTTTCCAGGTTAGAGACAAGACTAGTCAGCTATAGTGTGGGGTGATATCATAAAGGGATAATACATTCTATTCATACATGTGAACTAGTACTTTTCTTAAAAAAGCTTTGAAGGAATTATATGAGATGTGATGTCTTTAATATATTGTTGATTATGAGGAGCATGATTTCATTACTGCAAAGTCAAACAGACATGCAGACAGACAGTTTGATCCTGCTCCTGAGGCACAAAAAGATGAAGCCCTGACTGAGATAAACTTGACCACTACTCAGTTAACAGCTCAGGTACTGGATGGACCAGACAGGAAGGATTAGAGTGAGTGACCATTGTTGGCTGCCACATCTTTGAGGAGGATAGACAGCAGTCATCCACTGCTTGTGTCGCAGCAAGCAGGAGGTATGGAAATTGTACCCATGGAGATAGGCTTACTGAGTATGCCCTGCCAAGAAATGCATTACATATTGCATATTGCGTCACTGGAGACTACATTTGTGGATGACAATGTCATCATCCAGAGGCTTAAACAGATACCTCAGAGCACTGGAAAGCACCTGAGACTGGTTAAGAGTTATGCGGGGAGGAATTCGGTCTACCTCACTGCCAACTGGCATGTTTCCTACCATATGACTGTTATCTGACAGTGGATGTCCAGCAAGTTCAAACTAAGAGACAACTGGGCTTTGGCTCTTGCCCTGTGAAGAAGATAGCCCCTAGATTTAATCTGCTCCATAGAAGCTGATGTGCTCTTTGAGACCAGTGAATCCAGGATAGAAGATGGTCTTGGTAAGCTCACTCTGAGGAGGCCTGGTCAGAGACCTCAAGAAAAATGGATGATTGGGCATTAGTAGTAGGGCCAATGGGGTGAGTTGACTGGATTGGGGGGGGGGATGTTCAGGCCCCAGGACTGATTAAAAAGACAAATAGCTTATGGGAAACCCACAGAATCTGTGACAAGTTAAAAGCTATAATGTACCACCACTTTTTAGGGAATTTCTATCCATCTAGGCAAAATAATTCTGTTGCTTAATTAATTTTAGTTTGACATTTCACATACAAAAATTGAATAGTTTGATAAGCTTTACCTACTGCATCAGATGGACAACAGGAAAGAAACCAAAAGTGGGGTTCATAAAGCTATAAAATGGCATAGTGTAAGCCTTACTGACCGGCGTATCTTGCCTAGATGGATATAAATTCCCTAAAAAGTGGTGGTACATTATAGCTTTTAACTTGTCACAGATTCTGTGGGTTTCCCATAAGCTATTTGTCTTTTTAATCAGTCCTGGGGCCTGAACATTTTCCCCCCAATCCAGTCAACAAACAGATGCCTGGTGCCAGAGCCATGGGCTCAAGCTTAATGCCAAGAAATGTATAGTTATCCCCTTTGGAAAAAAAACATGTACCCATGAATTACCACACAGGTGGCAGGACACTAAACATCAAAAGTGTGATGAGAGACTTAGGGACATAGCTGGACAGTGGTCTCACTTTCGATAACCACATTACCACAACAGTCAGGAAATCCTTCTATGTGGCGCACCTCATCACTAAGGGCTTTTCATCCAGAAAAAAGGAGGTCATTGTCCCACTGTACTCATTCCTCATTAGACCCATTATAGAGTATAATGCCCCGTTTGGTATGTGCCTCACAAGACATCTGCAACAGCTGGAAATGCCACAGAAATACCTCACTAAAAGAATCACAGGCCTAAAGCAGATGCCATATACTGACCATCTATAAAAACTCCAGCTATACTCTGTGGCATATCGTCTACTCAGAGGTGATCTCTGCTTAACATACAAGGCCATGTCAAACCCTGAGCTGTTGGACATGCTCCACTTAAAGAAATCCCAATCCTTCAGAGCCACATGCTCCAGGGATCTAAACCTTGTCATTACAATGAACAAAACATGCTGGAGGGATAGGTTCCTGACCCAGAGGCTCCCCATACTCTGGAATAGACTGCCCATACATATCAAGCAGAGCACATCATTGGCCCTCTTCAAAAGGAACCTTGATGATTGGATGGGAGATAGGAAATTCACCCCAGGATCATGTCAGTTGCCCTGCTAGACAGGGGCCTGGAGAAGTAAAAATTGTGGGAAGAAATATCCAGGGAATTGTTATGGCTAGGCTTGCATAAGGCCTAGGGCCGATAGCCTAGTACCAACCTATGAACCTATGAACCTATGAACCTTGCCTAAGGCATAATGTTATGTTAAGCCACCTAAGTGTAAATAGATTATTCAACATACCAAAGTCAGGAAAATGAAGATGTCACATATATAAGGGATATTCTGAAGGGAGGTATTGTGAAACACAAGAAAAGCAGAGCACAGAACAACAACTGTAGCATAATATACCACTACGTTGTAGTTTTACTTAGCTGATAGCAGTGAAGGAGTGAGAAAGAAGAGCTCATATTAGCTAAGATAAATTATTATTAAATAAAACTGCTAATATCAGCAATGAATGTTGTACAACTCTAGAAGTGATATCCAGAGTATAACATGTCCAAGAACTCAAAAAAGGCAGACATATTTACTGTCCAAGATTTAGCATATAAACAAGTTCATAGAACAAAATACAAAGGAGTAAAATGTAATGAGATTCTGATTATTGACACCTTGATGGTGACGTGCAACACTGTAATGCATACGGGTGTTAGAGAAATGTACAAATTGTATAGTGTACAATCCTGCACCTAAAGGGTTAAGAGTTAATACATTTATTCTATGTAAAATGTGTAAATATTGGTGGTCTCTGTAAAAGCTGCTGACACCTGAAAGTCTGTTGTTCTTGGTATGGAATGTTGAGATAGGGGCCTCTCACTAACAACAGATAAATGTTGTGTCAAGAAGAGACAGTTAAAGGACCATTACTCAGAAACTGGGTTTGACAGGTTAAGCCCAGTTGTCAAACTGAATTTTGAGAAATGTTTTGTAGGTCAGCAACTACCTGATAAGCACCTGCTGTGTACGTGCAAAGAACTGTATAAAATGAGCAGGCTGAGCTATTGAAAATCAGACAAACCTTGTACCTACATGCTTTGTCTCCTTGCTGCAAGTAATAAAGGATGCCTTGCTGAACCTTACGTGAATTGATCTTTGAATTTTCTTTAACAGATTGGTCCTTCGAGCCGGAGCCCTCTCTTCACCTCAGATCAGACGGCCAGGTGGCTGAAACCGTACGGGGAAGAAACCAAATCAGTTCTTCTGCAATATAAAGACCTCCGACTGAATTATCTTCAAAAGAGGCCAGTCACCTTCTGATCTGCGATTGAAGGACGGGTATCCGCGAATCAGTGGTCAATCACATAGGCTCAGGTAAGGTGGGTTTTGGTATTCTGTTTTATTCAGTCTGGGACAGGCAAGTGCATTTATTTCTGTTAGACTGTATTTTATTCAGTCAGGGACAGGAAACTACATTTATTTCTGTTAGACTGTATTTTTATTCAGTCAGGGACAGAAAAGCTGCATTTATTTCTGTTAGACTGTATTTTATTCAGTCAGGGACAGGAAAACTGCATTTATTTCTGTTAGACTGTATTTTTTTCAGTCAGGGACAGGAAAACTGAATTTATTTCTGTTAGACTGTATTTTTATTCAGTCAGGGACAGGAAAACTGCATTTATTTCTGTTAGACTGTATTTTTATTCAGTCAGGGACAGGAAACTGCATTTATTTCTGTTAGGTTGTATTTGATTCAGTCAGGGACAGAGAAAAACTTCAGTTCTGTTATAGACTGGGTGAACAGGATAGTAGGAGGTTAGACAGTCATTCTGAAGAGACTATAACAAAATCCCTGATACACGTAAAAATTGAAGGTAATAGATAAAATTACTAAAGGTAACTACGTAGTGAGCAAATGGGTAATTATAACTGTGGTGCAAAAACATCAAAAGACCCACCATTAACAGAAGATGGTAAATATATGCAGGTACAGAGCACAGATAATGTTAGATATTTTTCAAAATGGGTAACTAAGTATGATTTTGATGGAAAATTAGATAAATCTTCACTTCTCAAGTTGATAAAGCAATTAAAAGCAGACTCCAAGGGGCAAGTTAAAAAACAGCGACTATTAGGAATTCCCCAGGCACACAGATGGCTGGAGGAAGCAAATCAAAGAGACCAGAAAGAAAAAAAAAACTCTAAAATAATGTTTTTAGATAAAGAGGATAACCACCTAGTACTAGCTTCAGCACCCCCTCCCCCACCAGCATACGGGGCAAGTAATCAACACAGAGTGCCTCCTCTATATCCTGTAGTTACAGGAGGTGAGGACTCTGTAAAAATAAAGCTAGTAAAAGTTAGGGGTCCAGTAGGGACTAGGTCCAAAACAAAAAACACAGATGATGATGATAAAAATCTCGAAGTCTGGCAATTGTTTAGTGAAACCCAGGCCACGACTAGTGGAGAAGAACTCTGTCCTCTTATTGAGGTACCTAATCCCAGAGCAGGTCGGGATAACCAAGACCCTACTTTATTAGTATATAGACCCTGGAGTCCCGAAGATATTCGGAAGGCCACTGAGGGTATTCCCCACCCTAGGGTCAACTTTCAAAAATTTTCAGAGGACCTGCAAGGTATGAGGCTGAGCTATAACCTAAATGGAGAGGAGATAGAGAAAGTGGTAAGACAAATTATAGGTCCAGACTGGCACATGGTCTGTGGTGATTGGAACCCTCATGACGCTCAGCGGAGACCCCTTCCACATAACAGCATAGGATTAGATGCCCAGGTGACAGGGCTTAGAAACCGAATTTCTGAAAAGTGGTGAGCATGGTCAGACTGGACCTGTATTAATCAGTGTGTCCCGCAAGAAGGTGAATCAGTTGACCGCTATTTTGCTAGGCTCATAGAATGCTTTAATAATCATTGTGGGATGCAAATCCCTGACAATCAAGCAGCAGACTCCCCCTATGAACAACAGTTAAAAAATGCCTTTCTGAAGGGGAGCAGAGCTCCTATTAGTAGTTTTATTAGAAAACACATGGTAGATCATCGTACAAGCAGATTACAACCACTGCTTGAGTATGCAAGGCATGCTGAAAGACACCTTAATAGCAAAAAGAAAAAGAAAATGCTGGTATTTTCATTAGAAGATGGGGCTGAGGTATATGTGGTACATCCAGGAAAAAAGGGCAAAAATAGGGAAGGTAGGCAGTCTGACCAATGGCCAGAAGATTTTGACGGATGTAAAAAGAGGGGAGAATGTTTTAAATGCGGGGAAAAAAGGTCACATGGCAAGGGATTGCAAAAGAAATAATAGGACAAGGACGGATGAACAAAAAGGTGATAACTGACTATATGATAGGAAGCACAGGGAAGGGTTACAATACAAAACAGGATAAATGGTAATGTAGAAATAAAAATAGAGGAAGCACAGGATGGTGGAGGGGATGACAATGAAAATGAAAGTGATGAGGTATTGGACTTGGTACTTCTGTGCTTGGAACTCTTTTTAGCAGATATCAAGCCAGAAGTCACCCTTTTGGTGGAAGGAAGAGAGGTTAGCTTTTTGTGTGATTCTGGGGCTTCACGGACCTTGATACATTCCTCCAAATTACTGGAGTGTACATGGTCTTCGGATTACATATTTGTTAAGGCTGCAAATGGGCAGCTATACAGGGAGCCTCTCTCACACAAAATTATGATCACAGATCCTGTAACAGGGTTGACACAGAGAAGTAAAATTGTAGTGTCTGCAAAATGCCCAATAAATCTCTTAGGCAGAGATTTGATGCAGTTATTTGGCATAGCGGTGGTTCCGACTATGCAAGGGATGCAAGCACAATGACAGACTGACATCTGTGGAGTGCATGATACCTGTGTAGTGCAGCCAAGAGGTGAAATGTTTTACTGGTACAGTCAGGACCTGATTACTACTGGCCCAGGGACTGTAATCAAAGAATTAATGGATTTGGCCATTAGTAAATTTCTCTCATTAGATATTAAGAAGCAGCCGTTACTGCACTGCACCCTGTATTTTCATGACACACAAGGGCCAGATGAGGACTACAGAGATAAGCTGTTTAAATATCCCACAGCAACGCTAGTGTTACGTAACCTATACTGGGACACAATGGGAAATAGCATAGCCAGCTGCTCTCTGCCTAAAGAAATAACAGCACTTTACAAATCTGACCTCCTACCACATGTAAGCCTCACTAAAGACAGAAACACAAAATGGGTAGAGTTGGGCAGGAAGATTACCAGATGGGAAAAACAGACCAGGGAGGAACTTTCAGAGCAGGGAGTGCAGGTACAAAAATTGAACTGGGTAACTCAAACTAAGCCAGCAGTACACCTACATTTTCGCAAAAATACTTGACAAATACTCCTGTTAAAGGAGGAAGAGAATGCTCTGAAAGGTATCCCAGACAAACTGTAGTCCACAGGGAAATCAGATGTAGGCCTTATTCGCACAGCAGGACCAGTGGTGATTACACCAAAATCAACATTTAGACCTAAAAAATGTCAATATCCACTGAGAAAAGATACAGAGGCTGGGATAAAGCCCATTATAGCTGCACTCCTCAAAGGTGGTGTATTAATCAAATCTACTAATTCACCATGTAACACACCTTTGTTTCCAGTTAAAAAGGCAAATGGGGAGTGGCGCATGGTTCAAGACCTGCAGGCTATAAATGAGGCAGTGATACCTAGGGCACCTATGGTACCTTATCCGCATACACTCTTAAATGTGTTAAAACCCCAGCAGAAATATTTTTCTGTAGTGTATAGTAGTAATGCATTTTTTTTCAATTCCGATACATCTGTACAGTAGATTCTGGTTTGCATTTACATTTCAGGGTAAAAGATACACATACACTCGACTACCGCAGGGTTATTGTGAGAGCCCCATGATATTTTCACAAGAGATGTCAAGTAACTTAGCAAGATTTAGCACACTGAAAAATAGTCAAATCCTGCTTTATGTAGATGATATCTTATTAGCAGCTCCCACTTTACAAGCTTGCTGAGAAGACACGCTAGCATTGCTACGATTTTTAGCTGCTGAGGGACACAAGGTGAATAAGGAAAAATTGCAACTTTGGAAAGAAAAGGTCTGATATTTGGGCTATATAATATTTGATGGAGGTAGAACCTTGGATGAGGATAGAAAAATAGCTATTTTGAAGGCTCCAAAACCCATTACCAAAAAGGAAATGATGTCCTTTTTGGGTCCGACTAACTTCTGTCGAAATTGGATTCCAAACTATGCTTTGGAAATGGCACCCTTGTCTGACCTCATATACAAAAAGCCTATGGCAGCACAGGACCTGGTGATTTGGACACCAGAGGCGGATTTAGCCTTTTGTAATTTAAAACAGTTAATAGCGTCTTCTTCTGTCTTGGGGTTACCAAATTATCACAAGCGCTTTTTTCAAACTGTAGACTGTAAGCATGGCTATATGACATCAGTCCTGATGCAACAACATGGGGATAAGCAATGTCCCATTGCTTATTATTCATCACAGTTAGATCCAGTGGCATGGTCCTTAATCCCCTGTGTTCAAGCGGTTGTTGCAGCTGCTATGGCAGTGCAGACTTCGGCCTCATTGGTTTTGTTTCAGGGTCCCTTATGCAGTAGCAATTATTTTGTTACAAGAAAAGGTAGCATACCTTTCCCCGGCTAGACATCTCTCCTGTATGACTGTTTTGCTCAGCCAGCCTCATATGACAATTGAGCAATGCACAACCCTGAATCCATCAACTCTGCTCCCTACCCCTGTAGATGGTACTTCACATCACTGCCTGCAGGAGATCAAACAGACGGCATTACCTAGGGAAGTCCTCACAGACATACCTTTAACAGATGCTGATCTGACATATTATGTAGATGGTTCATGCAAAAAGAACCCAGCAGGACAGAAACTAGTGGGCTATGCTGTAGTAACCGACATAGAGACTATCAAGGCAAAACCCTTACCACAACATTTGTCCGCACAGGCGGCAGAATTGATTGCACTCACTTGTGCATGTACTTTAGCTACAGGTAAGCATGCAAATGTTTTTACTGACAGTCAATATGCTTTTTCCACGGTGCATGTGTTTGCACAGCAATGGAAAAACCGAGGTATGATTACATCAACTGGTAAACCCATAAATCATGCACAGCTTATATTAGATCTTTTAAACTCCATTCAATTACCTCAGTGTTTAGCTATCTGCAAATGTGCAGCTCACACAAAACAGCAGGATGTTATTTCAAAAGGTAATGCAAGAGCTGATGCTGCTGCAAAGCAAGCAGCCGCAGAAGCTTGTTTACACCTTGTAGAAGATTTAGAACCCTCTGAAAGTCTAAATTTAGACATGCTACAAACAATGCAATCATTGACCACACAGGTAGAAAAAAATCATTGGTTAAAGCAGGGGGCCGTCTTCAGAGACGGTTTGTACATCTCAAAAGAAGGGAAACCAATATTACCTTCTAATCTTTTTTGTTATGCAGCATTATTGAGCTATGGGCAGTGCCATGTCTCAACAGGGGGAATGGTACAGATAGTGAACCAGGTGTTCACTGCATATGGATTTTCAAACTACTCTAAAAAATTTTGTTTAGCATGTCAGATTTGCAATCAATATCATGCACAAGGAGCAGTACGGCCCAGTCAAGGGAGTTTCCTCACACCTCTATACCCATTTCACACCATTTGCATGGATATTATAGAGTTAAATAAATGTGAAAATAAGAAGTACTGCCTTGTCATTATAGATATGTTCTCGAGGTGGGTGGAAGCTTTTCCAACCAGGAACCCGGATGCAGCTACAGTAGCAAAGGTTCTTGTGAAAGAAATTGTTCCTAGGTTTGGCATTTTGGAGAGAATATATAGTGACAACGGAACACACTTTATAAACCAAACTATACAACAGCTAAGTAAGTTTTTTGGTATTTCTCTAAAAAATCATTGTACTTATCATCCTCAGTCTGCAGGGTTGGTCGAAAGACATAATGGTATACTTAAAAGTAAACTGAGGAAACTAATGGCTGAAACTGGGAAAACCTGGCTGTACTGTTTACCCCTGGCACTGTTGAACATGAGAACAGTTCCCTCAGCAAAAGAGCTGACCCCATATGAGAAATTGTATGGGAGGGTGTATTGTACACCCCAATGGAGACCTCTCATGCCTTCAGACCAGGAAGCTGATCTTACATTAGCTGAATATATGACAAAACTGTTAAATTCTAAACATCTGTTGCAGTCTAATTCTGTTTTAGGTTCAGAGCAGACTAAGACGCCGGAAGTAACAGTGACGCCAGGAGATTGGGTGTGGATCAAAATCGTGAAGAAGAAGAACTGGGCATCACCGAAGTGGGAAGGTCCCTACCAGGTGCTTCTTTCGACACCGACTGCAGTCAAGATTGCAGAGCGAGCTTCGTGGATCCATCTGACACACTGCAAGTTAGTGAAGAAATTTGAATTTGGTATAGATCTTACCTCTCCATCAGGACCCTAAGCACAGAAGTCTGGCTACAAAGTGGGGGGGGGGGGTCAGATCAATAGGAACTGATCTGTCTCAAACCCAGTGAAGCAATCATCGGTGCTAAGGTCCTATAGGGTAGAGAATAAGATAAAAATACCCAGATTAAGCGACATGATTGCACCAAAGAAAATTGAATTCCATCCTTTTGGGAAAACCGAAAAAAACAGAACACTGGAACGTCAACCCTTTCCACAAAAATATTGTGTGGTAATCTCATTGATTGTTATTGTGGTCATTGTTTTTCTGCTATGGTCATTTCTCTTTTCCGCCACATTTACTGAACCTAGCAAGCGTGCAGCATGGCATCCTGTTTTCAACACGTATCAGGCTATCAAGTACACATATGCAGATACCCTTAATGTTTCTAATTGTTGGATCTGTGCAGCTATACCAACTGCACATGGAGGATTACCTTTAGTGGCGTCTCCACTAAATGCTACCGAGACATGGACAAGCCTGTTGAGCAACATGGCTAATATTAAGTCGGCAAATGCGGTTGCCTTACAGCTGTCCCTCCATCAAAATGGAACTGTGTGTTTTCAGAAACTTGGTAAAACTAGTGTAGGGTGGAGCCATTGTAACAAAACAGTGGTTTATAACTGCACTGCAGACAAATTGGGTTGTCTGGCAAATTTCTCATCTATAAGAAAACTTGTTAAAAACTCTATGGCTAACTTTGTCCAGGAAATGGAAACTGTCTATTGGAAAATGTTCCGAGGACAGCAGGACTTTGGGGATCGCTTCGAGTTTATCAACATCACCGTTAAAGTGGACGATTGTTATTTTGTGTGCGGAAGAAAGGCATATAAATGGCTACCAAGAAAGTGGTCCGGAAACTGCTTTTTGGGCTACCTAGTTCCAGCTATACGACACATGTTAACTTTACCTCAAGGGAAAATCTGAAATGATCGAGAAGTTAAAAAACCTGCCAATCCAGTAGGCTGAATCGATGCATCATGGATATATCACCATGACCTGGCTCACATCAGTGATAAAGGACTGTCCCACATGGCTCTCGGTGATGACATCATATCATGGGCCTGCATAATACCTCAGTACAGAGCAGTAAAATTGATTTGGGAATTGAGAAAGCTGTCAAAGCTGCTTGAAACATTGAGGATTGCAACCTTTTCTGCCTTGGAATTGGTGACAGATGAACTGACCGCTATGATAGCAGGAGTGCTTCAAAATCGTATGGCTCTCGATTTCACCCTGGCGGTGAAAGGAGGTACTTGCAAGTTAATCCAAGAGGAATGCTGTTCATTTATCCCAGACAATGAACATGAAATAGATAGCCATCTCGAAGTGATCCAGCAAGTATCTGCCTTGACCAAGCCAGGTCAAAACCCGTTGACAGACATTTTCCAGAAATGGTTTGGGGGATGGGGCAGTGTCCTGATGAACCTATTGATCGCCATTTGTGTTGGAGCAGCGATATTGATGTTTTGTGGATGCTGTTGCATCCCCTGCATGCATGGACTGGTAAAAAGCACTATTGATGCCTCGGTCACAGAAACCTTGTACCAACAAAGTACTGAATATGAAGAACTACTAAAATTGGAAGCGGAAGAATTGTTTTCTTGAGCCTAAGCCGAATGTCTCTCTGACTGCAAGGCCCTGGGTGGAAATGGTCAAGAGATGAAATGGACTTGTTTTAGACTCATTAAACAATAAGAATAAAGTATTAAAAGGGGGAAATGTTAGAGAAATGTACAATTTGTATAGTGTACAATCCTGCACCTAAAGGGTTAAGAGTTAATACATTTATTCTATGTAAAATGTGTAAATATTGGTGGTCTCTGTAAAAGCTGCTGACACCTGAAAGTCTGTTGTTCTTGCTATGCAATGTTGATATAGGGGCCCCACACTAGCAAAAGATAAATATTGTGACAAGAAGAGACAGTTAAAGGACCATTACTCAGAATCTGGGTTTGACAGGTTAAGCCCAGTTGTCAAACTGAATTTTGAGAAATGTTTTGTAGGTCAGCAACTACCTGATAAGCACCTGCTGTGTACGTGCAAAGAACTGTATAAAATGAGCAGGCTGAGCTATTGAAAATCAGACAAACCTTGTACCTACATGCTTTGTCTCCTTGCTGCAAGTAATAAAGGATGCCTTGCTGAACCTTACGTGAACTGATCTTTGAATTTTCTTTAACAATGGGTATTTCAAAGTGATAGACAACCAGACTTCTCACAGAAAAGGAAAGCTCCAGTAAAACTACCTCATTACTTACTGAATTTATTAATGTATCAAAAATTGTAAGAATGAATTGTCAACTATTGTGGTGAGAACATAAAATGTCACACATCTTTATAAATCTTGGCTTAAACTTAGAGATTTACTTGGAAAATATTAACGGTTTAACAAAATATTTTATTCAATATTCATGTTATGGACTCTTTCTTTCTGTTCCTTCTAATATTTTAATAAAAAAATAAAATTTTCTTTTTTAAGAAAAGAAAAGAAAAGGAAAACACCCATAAAAGCACAAAGCTAAATGCTGCAAAGTCATTCTAGGTATGCATGTGAAGATAACAATGTAATAAACCTGTAGACAGTAGGTCACCAATGGCACTGCAGCCATTGCACAGAAAAGAATGAACTTATATTTTTATTGCAGTATGTCAACATCTTTTTTTCTCCTTGCATAATAAAAGTTCTAGCTGGAATAAAAAAAACATACTGTGTCTGTTGGTGGGGCAAATGAACTAGAAGAGGTCAATTAATTGTGAATAAAAGGAGAGGCTAGAGACTAGTAATTCTATTTAAGGGAAAAGAAAAAAAATAATGTTTTTTTCAGGAAAGTTCACCTTAACAGCCTTCTTTGGTTTATATTTTTATGCTGTTGTTTTGTTTAACTGCAATGCACATACTTTTGATTCATACCATTTTGCTGGTATATGCCAAATTTCAACCTTGTTTCACAGGCTGTCATAAAATTGCAACTGGACTATTTAATACACATTTCCCTTGTAATCTATCAAAGTATTTTTTTAATTCATGTAGAGCCATCTTTATAGGTCATAGAGCAAGTTGCAACCAAAGAACCAGTGAAGAATTATCATAGAAACGATCAGTAGTGATATAGTTAACCTCCAGACACTGAACCCATCCCAGTTTGGTTTTGCCAAGGGCAGGTCATGCCTACTCAACCTGGTGAACTTGTTTGAGAAGGTCAACAAAGCAATGGACAATGGCAAAATGATTCACACTGCCTACCTTGACCTAGTCAGGGCATTTGACACTATACCTCACTTGAGCATTGTTGATAAACTCAAGATGTTAGGTAAACCCTGTACATCACCCAGTGGATAGCCAATGGACCCACAGATAGGACCCAGGAAGTTAGAATTGGGAAATTCACCTCTACAAAAAGGCCTGTCACAAGTGGAATCTCTCAGGGATCTGTCTTTGGAGTGCTCCTTTTTGGCATTTACTTCTCTGAAGTCAAGGCCAATGTCAATGGTGTGTAGATGAATGAATTTGCAGATGATTTCAAGCTAAGAGCTGTCATTGAATCCCACACTGACACAAATGTTCTCCAGGAAGAGCAGACACAGACAAGCAACTGGTGTCAGAGCCATGGACTAAAACTAAATATCATGAAATGCATAATAGTATCCTTTGGGAAGTCATCCACCCCTGGTAACTATCATATTGACAATACAGCCCTTGTAGCTGACCCAGAAGTCATGGACTCAGGGACACACATAGACAATAATCTAGCCCTTAACCATCATGTATCTACAGTAGTCAGGAAATCATTCTATGTTGCGCAACTTATAAACAAAGGTAGTGACAAAATCATTCTATGTTGCGCAACTTATAAACAAAAGTATGGCATATAAGTCCAAGGATGTCATTGTTTCACTGTATTCGGCATTCATCAGACTTATCATTTAGTACAGTGCCCCCTTTGCTATGTACCTAACCAGGCATATCTAACAATTAGAATGTCCACAGAGGTTCCTCACTTGAGGGAAGATCTATGCCTGGCATATAGCACATTGTTAGACCCCACTCTGTTGGACCTCCTGCATACCCAAAAAAACAAACAGCACCAGAATTACTCTTTCTAAAGATTTAAACCTTGCCTGTGATAAAAACAGGACCTGCTGGAGAGACAGGTAGGTATCCCAGAGACTACCCTGTTTCTTGAACAGGCTCCCCATTCATGTAAAACAGAGTTCCTCCCTAACCCAATTCAGGTCTAAACACCTTGGAAAATTGGATGGGGAATAGGCCGTTCATCCCTGGTTTAGCACCTATGTCTCTAATGGACACAGGCAATGGTTCATCCTCCAGGCCCCTGCTTGTAAATGTTTCATCTCCCAAGCCCCTGCTTACACTTATCAAGGGTATCAGAACTTGACAGGGATTTGGGGTGCATGACTAGACTTAAAAAGACCATAGTGGTGGTTAGCCTAGTAAACAAATATGAACCTATGAGGGTGCGTTACAGCAACAAGGGTAAAGAGAAAATGCATGAGTCCATCCTTGAAGGTGCTCTAGATGTGAAGTATGACATATCTGTAAGATATGCTCCATTTTTAGTTTGTTTGAGCAGACTAACAGCATAATACTGATGCCATCTGACTCTTCTTTACTGTATTTATTAAGTTACTGCCTCAGACAACATTACATTAAAGGTACAGTAAGTCTCATTTTTTTTTATAACATGTACTGGTTTCTATTTCATTACATTTATGGAATGATATTGAAATGGGATGTTCAAGTAGATTCACATGCACTGTGGAAATTATTATCCTTCCATATTTAGCCATTTCATAACTTTATTGAAGTTGTGCTACCATTTATATCTGAATAAGCTTTATATACAGAATAATGTCTTCAGTGTTTATGAAAATGTTAATGTTGGTAAATCAACTGGCTGGTAATTCGAGAACATTGTTGTCTATTAGAATTCCTCCTGCTATGAAACTGGTTGAATTACTTAATTGCAAAATACATCTGTTTATAATGTTTTATTAATAAAGTAATCCATAGTCTGTCAAGTATATACTTATAATTGCAAGTAGATACATGTGAATGTCCGTTGCAGATACACTGAATTATTCATTACTTACACCCTTTAGAAATATTAATTTCAAAGTAATTCAGTTGGCTTTCTGTTTTAATTTTAGTTGATTTTGAAAGCATTTTCTGGTTAGCTAGCAACACACTCCCCGGGATTCATGAAGCTCGGCGCAAGGCCGGCGTAAGGCTTGCGCCGGCGGTGCATTGCATAGCCGGCGCAGTAGCGCCATATGCATATTAATGAGAGTGCACCGTAACCACAGGCATGTGCGTAGTGTACGTGAGCGAGCCCAAGTAGGATGCGTCAGTAGGCGTGTTTAAGCAGGCAGGCGAAGAGCAACCTAACGTGCTGTCCGCCATAGTCCGCCCAGAATAGAAATGGCTGCAGCCATGGCCCGTGCAGAATGAAATGTCCGCAGAGTATGCAACAAAGTACCCGTCCTAACTAAACAGAGAAGCAAATAAAACCCACGCAGCCCGAAATGTACCTGTCCAAGGAACAAAGGATACGCGTAATACCGTGTCCGTACAGCAATGTACTGTGAGTGTGCACAGTCAGAGAAGGTGTACAGCAGCATGTCAGCACGCCGCACCGACACAGGAGTAGCGACTAAGGTCACCAACCGTCCCACTTTGCGAGGGGCAGTCCCTGTATTGGCATCGTGTTCGAAATAAAGCATTAAAACGGAAGTGTGCGAAGAGTGTAGGTCATAATGATTTCCCGTATTTAATGTAATTGTAGCCTGAATCGGTTATCTCCGTAACTGAAATACCTAAATGTCCCAAGAAACAGAATAAGCTACCAAACTGCCACAACAATAAGCTCATACTTAGGCAAATAAGTGAAGTTCTATGCTATATAGTGACCGTGTACGTGTCGGGCTGTGAAGTCAGATGTGACTCCCTGCACATACAGGTGGTCAATGTAGAAGTCCCACAGAACCACGATAGCAATGTGTGTGTTGAATGAAAGGCGACCGACAAACCCTGTCCCCTGATCCCTGGTAGTCACCCCTGTGCTGTGTGGACAGCCACCTATACGTTGTACAGGGGTGACCTACTACCCCCCGACAGGTATGACTTTGCATTATGTACCAGTCAGCTGTGGGACATGTCCCTGACAGCAGATATGCATATCCGGGAGGCCCCTGGCGATATCTGTGTCAGATGTCCGTCCCAGTATGGCATCTGTTCTGCAAGCATCTACAAACAATGTTACCCATAACACC
>NC_056730.1:1012198887-1012223887 GCF_019279795.1 Protopterus annectens
TATTAACTTTTAGTATTACTGAAACTTGCATGCCTTATTTAAAATTGTCCCTAAACAAACAACCCCAAGACTATTCCTTAGGTTATCACTTGTTCTAGATTTGTACCACATATGCAAACACACTCACAAATAGATACATGTATACATACAAACACACACACACACACACACACACACACACACACACACACACACACACACACACACACACACACACACTCACATGCAGACATAGCACAGATGCACTCACATAACTACCCAGACATTTTGTTTTGCTTGAAGATGCAGAGAGAAATAGTGTGGCTGTTTTGAGCCTGGCAAATCTTAATTCTCTTTACTGAATGCAGTGGGGACATGCTAATATCTCGATGGATGTAGACGTCAAGAGACATAATGTTGAAACCGTAACATCAGTGCTGGAAATGTCAACATATAGGGAGAAACAGGAAACCTACAACGTGTGATTGTTGTACAACATGGATCAGAGAATTGGCCCTTTCTCTTCTGTATTGAGATTTAGGAGTTAGTATGTAATCACTTAACCTGCTTATCCCCTTCTAATACCTCACTCTATTCTACTTCTTAAACTAGTATAACTACATCTAATTAATACAACCGCATTACTATTCCATCTCTACTTCTCTTTTAACATGCAAACTTGCTTATTTCCTCTAAGGCCTCACTCTATTGTATTTCTTAAATTACTCCTGCCTATGTCATATACCATTCTCTGTAAAATTTCAGTACAAGGCTTTAAATTTAATGCTTGTGAATATCAATACAGATTTTATTATAGTGACTATTATGTTATGTAGCCAATGAATCTGCATTATAAAATATGTTATTGTAAATATCGATGGGATTAAGAGTGATACCTTGAAGCTTTTCTCACCAAGCCTCAGCTGAAAAAGGGCACATGTGCCCATTTGGGCTTTCCAGGTAAGGAAATGTCAATAAACAGGCTTGCACCACTACAGAAAAGCTATTTTCATTTTATAATTAACATTGTAACTGTTGGTGTTTTGGCAACTGACATTTAGAATCTTTGATATGAAGACATGAATCCTATGCAATATATCTATACAAGAGGTAGAGCTGCTACGACAAGGTAAATAATGTTACTGAGATGTAATACAACTACAATGACTGAGTCATTTGGAGATACAAGGATTACGAGATGATACCAGTGATCTGCTCTGGCATCAACAGTAAACTAATAAAGAAATCATCCTTAAATCAGATAGAAGAGTACAGCAACTAAGTTTAAAAGTAGTCATGCAGTTCACAGAGCAAAAAAGAAGCTCATAGCACTTGGGGTTGGCAAGAAGAACAGCAATCCATAACAGAGCCATGCACTAAAGTTCACAACAGAAAGCTTTCATCCAGCCGGAAATGTGTACCCTTGAGCTCAATTCCGACAGGCTGACGGAGCTGACATCATCGTGCACATGATGACATCAGCTCCAAAAGTGCAAAAGAAAAATTAAAGTAATTTGGTACAGTTGGGAGGTATGCAGCAATCCCAGAATCATGAGTTTTACTCTATTATACTAATTCTGAGATTGGTGTATTCCAGAAAAATTCCCCTTACTCTGAAGTAAATTCATCCATCTTATATTTAGTGTAGCAGTTGCTCATGCATTTTATGCAATGCAAATGTAAAGAACACTTTTTTAAAGAATGGATTTTCAAATAAAAGTAAAGAAATAGTTGTGTGTTTGTGTATTAGTATTATTTTCACAGTTGCACCAAGAGTTTGATTTATCTCTTTATTTCTCTATGCCTTCAAGTCTCAATTAAAGTTATTATTCCCAACACTACTTCCTGTAAAAACTTATATGGGTTTGAGCAGCTAATCACAACTCCACCCTACATTAATAAATCTCACCTACCTAGCTCTCTTCTTGACTGGATATTGGTCTCCTATCCTCAAAACTATCATAACTCCTAAACTCTTCCAAATGCCCTCAGTGACCACTGCCCTATAACAGTTACCAGGCATACTCCCCACCTTACCAAACCTAACAAATTTATTACCACCTGCTCACTTTCTCATTTCTGTCCTAACTCCTTTATTCACCAACTTTCCAAAATTAACTGGCCTTACCTCACCACTCTTCCTTTAGATGAAGCTGTCCAGTCCTTCAACACTACATTGCTAAACATTCTTAACTCCCTTGCTCCTCTTCGTACAATTCGAATCAAATCTAATACTGATCCCTGGCTCAATAAATCTACCAGAACCCTCAAGAAATACCGGGATAGGATTTGGAAAATGTGGACTAAAACTAAGACCCCTTCTCTTCTTCAGAAATATAAAGATTTCAGAAATAAAATAAAAAATCATCCATTATGACAAAATAAACTTCTATGCCAATCCTCCTTCTACTCTTAAATCAGACCGAAAGAAATTCTGGAGCACTGTTAAACAGACTCTTCATCCAGGAAACCCTTCCTCTCCAACCCATGTCCCAATGCAACACCTGAAGACATAGCCAACAAATTTAACAATCATTTTATAAACTCAATAACCACCATAATAAATTCTCTCCACACCCAGAAACAACACTAGCACCCCCACAAACTCTATACCACTTCCAAACCCTCCTAACTCTCTCTCTCTAAAAGCAGTATCAACTAACTATGTAAAGTCATTACTCTCTAAATTTAAACCTTGCTCCCCATCTGTTGACAAGCTACCCTCTTACTTCCTGCAGATTGCCTCTGAACCTCTTGCCTATCCTGTATCCATCTTAATCAACCGATCCATTTCTGAATCCTATGTCCCCACTGCATGGAAGAATTTCTTTACTCTACCCATTCACAAATATGCAACTCCTCAGACATATCCAACTTCAGACCAATTGCCATACTCTCTCTACTCTCAAAAATCCCAGAGAAATGCATTCACAAGAAGGTAATGCATTACCTTCACCAGAAAACCCATCTCACACCCACACAGCATGGTTTCCGTCCCAAGCATTGTACAACAACCACACTCATATCATTCATCAACATAGTCTCCCTTGCTCGTGATAACAATAAACTTGTCTCATGCCTATTCCTTGACCTTTCTAAAGCCTTTGACACTGTCTCTCACCCACTCCTTCTAGATAAACTCACTAACTTACATTTCTCTCCCCCTACTATCTCCTGGCTCTCCATCTATCTCTCTACCTGTCAGCAATCAGTTAAATGGCTCTCTGCACAATCATCCCCTCTCACTGTACAAATGGGAACTGTTGAATTTCAGTATTTCGAGACTGAATAGTGGAAAACCCACATACTCAAAAACCCAAAATCACGAACAGCACAATTGCGACCATTCACACACACACACACACACACACACACACACACACACACACACACACACACACACACACACACACACAATCAGCACATAAACACACACACACACATTCACCTACCTAACTACACTAAAACTAATAACAACACACACAACCACACCTAACCTACCTATAAGCAGGGGGGCAAGACCCCCTGCACCCCCCATTTGGGGGCTGCACCCCCACACCCCCTACTTATTTATTCTAACTTTGAGGTCACACTAAACACACAAACACACAAAAAAAACCACCACACACACTCATACACATACAAATCCCTACCCAATACCCTCGCACACACACCACTTACCTGAAACTCAAGATAAATCCACAAACCGCACCACACATCACGAACATGACACCACAATAGCGGATTTGACATTTGCGGATTCAACATTTCTGCATTCAGCATACTGCAGTTTCACGTAACTGCACTTTCCACTATTCAGTCTCGACATACTGAAATTCGACATTTTTTCTGAATGTAAATTAATCCATTGTATTGAATAACAGAAATAAATATCTTCTTTGGAAAATTTTAGCAGTAGCCAAAAAAGTATTACAAGAAGATGGAAATCTTCCTCTATTCCAACCTTACAAGATTTCATGATCCTTTTGGTTGAAGTAGCGTCAATGGAAATAAAAGTTAAAGAATCAAGAATATACCCAAGAAAATGGACTGGTAATCCTTGGACAAAAGTTTTATCTCTTATTCAGTTATTGAATTCAGATACATCTTCAACTAATTAATCATATTGAAAGTATGAATGAATGAACATTGTACCCTACTTTACATTTTATATTGCTTGTTCCCTTTGTTTCTCTTCCTTTTTTCTATATATTTGCATACAGTGCTTGAGGCCTTTGTAAATTTTGTATATAGTTTACTATTTTGTTGTTTAAATGATTGTTTTAAAAATCAATAAAAAAACTTTGAACAAAAAAAAAAAAAAAAGAAAAAGGAAGGAACATTAACAATGTTAAAGAATCTGATTTTGCACACTACTAGAAAATGTAATAAACACAGAACATATGTTGAAGTCATTTATCTGGCGGGTATTCATAAGTAAGATGATAAAACAATGTGATTGCCTGCATTGCGATTTTCATTTAAAAGTTGAATAGTCAGTACTGCCGTTTGTACTTGGGTAGGATCATAGCTGTTAAAATGTAATAGTTATTATTAATGCATTTTCACTATGTAAAATATTGAAATATATGCACTAAATTTCCTAATAAGAAATTATGCTATAAGAACTTTGAAATCAAAATATCAAACCAAAATTGCTTAAGGTTTTGAAATTCCAGGAAGTCTGTCTGACATTCTCTCCATATGAAGATGATGCAAATGAATGTATGTTATCCAACTATATGAACTAGCTGGAAAGTTATCTAACTCCTAATATAAAAAGTATAGTCACATGATGGAGGCATAATGAGACAGCTGTACCACATACCCGCTGAAATTTAAAATGCTGTAACAGTGCTATATCCATTAAAAATGCAAGAGTATTTGTGTTATTTCCTTAACATAAAATAATCCCAAATTCTCTTTACTTTGTGGATAAAAACATTAAAAATAGCAACCTTTCCAAGTATATGCCAGGACAGTGTATGTGGTTACCCTTATTAAGTGTGGACATGTCATAATTGCTGTACAAATTTCTTTGTGCAGAATCATCACTAATCACTCTAAATCACATATGTTATCTCAGAGGTATGGGATTACTGGTGGTATTATTCTGATATTGTCCATGATTGTGCTTCATTTAATAATGTCCATGAGCCTTTATCTGTGTCCCACTTGCTGGAGACCTCTGCTGAGATTACACTCATTTTCAGAAAAAATCAGTTTGCACAGCTTCACAATATGCACCCTACCCCAATGGTATGTAATATCCCTGATGGAAGTCCTCTGCATTGTTTGTGTAAGGATGCTTATCTCACAGAGACATCTTCACCATTGTTATGTCACTTTTTTGACAGTCACATAATATATATTTTCTTTGTGCAGTCCCTACTGCATAAAATTGATATGTGATTGGTGTTGCTGCTACAACTGTCTTCCATTGACATACCCTCATCTGCTGTACATTAAGTTGTTTCACCTGTCCTCTTTCCTTGTGTTCATTCCTACAATTCATCTGAGTGTCCCTATTCAGTCCATGTACCCTTACAGATCATTAACACAACTTCAGGATGCCAGGAATGGGATTTTACAATACTCTGCACTGTATACACTGTCCTGTACTGTGTTTGGAACATATATTTACTGTCATACCTGTCTATTATCTAGATTTTCACAGAATGTCCAGTTTTTGACTTATATATCTTTTGGTATGTTCCTTATCAAAGTTGTGTTTTCTGCCATATCACTGGGATGCTTTCAGGACTGATGTGACTCAATAATTACATATATTTGAGTTTCAGACTTAAAATCCTTCAGAAAATGTACCTTCACACAAACTCCTTGTTATTCTAGTAGATTTCTAAAGAGCAATTATGTAAAACCTGTCCCTATTTCTGGGTCTTTGTCCCCCTATTATGTTAGCCTTTGTCCAGAAGTCTTGCACTAAGATATTGAGAGCTATGAAAACTATTAACTGTTAATCCCTGATGATCATTGTGGCATTCCTTGCAAAACCATGGACCTTCAGTGCTCTGACTTAAACAGGATTGCTATGCATGTTCACTTACATGGTTTCCTGGCCATCAACATCGTTACCGACCACAAAATCATGCTTGTTTATGTTTAAACATGAGAAGTAGCATGAATATGCAATGAGTGCTGCTGCTCACTATGCAACACCATGCACACATGTAAACTCTATGTAGGCTTCAAATTTCTGCAGTGATCTTTTTTCTTGATAAAGTACTTTTTGAGTTGATTATAAAGATAATCCATGTTTTTCTTGAGCATCTGCAGTTTTATGATCTAATAATTATAGATATGTATTAAGGCTTTTGTCACATCCATGTATATAGTTTCCATTTCTGAAGTTTAGAAATAGTATAAATAAGACTTTCTTGAATTTTAGTTATTTCATTCCACCACTTTTTTTCAGTTATTCCTTCAACTATTTGTAATCCTACCATATAAATATGATTTTTAAATAGTCACAGAAAATGCTTGCAATAACTTAATCATTTCCATTAAGTGAATGAAAATTGGCCATTTCAGTGTGAGCTCAACCTTTAATTAATTTTAATTTTGCAATACATAAGATTATATTATCAGCATTTTTTTATAATCAATTTAAACATAAAAGCATTATGATCAGATGATAGACAAAACATTATTCAAACATGTTCAACTTTGAGACATAGATACATTCTGTCTATATTCATTTTATGCCAAAAAAGCAAAAGAATAATGAGTTTGAGAAAAGAATGTTCATTTTTTTAAGTAATTAGATTTTTTTCTTTTTAATGTATTTACCTGTTTTAATACTATAGTTAAAGTTGTAGTTCCTGGTTCTTTACTAACAATGGAACCTATCTAACTAACAAAAACTACATCAAGATTTGTAATAAGAACATTAATTCTTTACAAATTTAGATCCAATTTATATGTAATTTATTTTGTATTTTTATAATAATTTCAAGCACTCCTCAAACATAATTATATTGGATTAAATTATTTACATTGATGTTTTTCTTCCAAAGTATGCCCACTCCTCTTTTCTTTACTTTGCTTTAAGAATGTTCTATAGTAATATATTTATTAAAATGTAAACTATTTAATAATGTACTTGAATACATTTTTGCTAGAGTATTGCATTAATTAAAATAGCAACTATTTAATATTGTACTGGAATAATTTCATTTAATTTTATTTAATCTAACTCTTTTCTGATCACTATTAAAATGGTTAATATTCCAGACTAATAATATTAAGTAATATCATTGTTAAATGTAAAGCAATAAAGGATTATGCTATTTAAATATACACATGTATGAACAATTCATATATATATTGATCTTAATTATTGATTATCCATTCTTCTTGTTCTTTTTTCTCTTTTCAGTTTATAAATTAAGCAAATTAATTTCTTATAATATGTTGTAAATTATTGTCTTTAATAGACTAGTCTACAATACTTAATTTTATTAGATGACAGTTCAACATATTATTGTCTATGAAGTTAAGATCTTTTAGACATTAGTCTTCTAATTAAAATCATATATGTTTGTTAAGGGATCATGTATTAGATATAAGCTTTCCATGAAACTCTGCAGTACATTAGTATATCTTCATCATCTGGGAAGACAGTAAATTACAAAAAACAACACCTGCATATAACAATATCAAAACTGAAGTTTTGTGTACAATAAATGTCAGACAGGTAAACAATTCTCATTAATAATACATTTTAAGGTATAAATTCAGATGGATTTACAAAATAATTTAATGGTTAAATAAAAAAATAAACAGTAAGATTAAACATATAACTATCAAAAAATTGTATAATCTAAAGTGGTCTGGAGTTTTTTTTTTTCTTTCTGGATAATGTGTTCTGGGACAATACAAAAAAAAAAACAGGCAGCTTAATTTCACAGTACTTCTAATGTGCATGTCCTAGTTCATAATTCTGTTTATAAAAATATGTGTTTAAACATGTAATAGAATAATTAATTTATTTTATCTTAATAAGTACAAGATATATGTTGCTGTATTATCCTTCTATATTAATTCAGTGTAATAATGTCTACATTATTGTACTTTATCTACTATGTCAATAACTACATGCATTCATAAATCACAGTTTGTGGGCCCTCTGAGCAGTATCCCATCTAGTCTTACCAAAATTAAGCATTTAAATATAAAACTGCTAAATACACCTATGACTATATTCCTTACAGACCTAGTAGAAAAATAATATTTACTTATTTATTTACATTCTCTTTAACGCATTTAAAAACTCACTCTATTAAACACATTGGAATGCACTTTCAAAAGTTAGACTGAGTGGTAGCATGCTAACACTGGGACTATGCATCAAACATTATGACAAAAAATAATATATAATAATATATACTGGTCAGAGTCTGTATCATGTCTGTTATGCATGCTACATTGTATTTATCTAAGCATTTAAGATCTTGTAATATTGTGGCATTTAATAACTGTGAATGAGTTGCTTTGCAAGACCCTTAACATGTATTACTTATGTACTGTGCTCCATATATGTTCTCCTGGAACATATTGTATCTGGTCAGAATGTGGATTCAACTTTATAGCTCATTTATATTTCACAATTAATGTTACATAGCTGGATACACTTTAAGATATACACTTAAAGTGTTGTATCTGATACATTATGCCACATGTGTTACTTACCATGGGTAGAACAGTCTGTTACCTATGACAAGTTAAAATATTAAGGTGTCCTATATCAGGGCACAGTCTGCATCTAGCAGGTACAAAACCAATGTGTGCCCATGTATGAGCCACAGACATGTGAAAACACCACTCCTTTCACCTGCATTTCAACAAAATGAGCATTATATTAAGAGACATGAGTACTATGTATGTGCTATAAATGCAGTTTATAATGGAAAAAATAAACAGGATCTGATTATTTTTGGGCATATAACTAATAATGTCCATAAGAAAAATCTCAGTATTTAATCCAGATATATATGTGGAATGATGTTCTATTTATATTTTAAAAGTGTCATCCTGATGCAGGAATGTATGTAGTATATGTCGATGAGATGGACTACAGAACTGAGATACCAAAGAACTAACTGACAGATATAAATATTCAGTGGGTCTATTACTAAGCACATAAATTATCCAAAAGTGATTACTAAACCAGAGGAAGACAATCTTAGACTGCAGTCCATTACAAAAAATATATATATGAAGTGAAGCAGATATTAAACATAAGACCGCAACACTAGTAAGAGTAACAACGTAGAATCAGGAAAACAAGCAAAACAATAACATACATTGTGTCAGACAGGAACAAGGACACACAAACTGATGATTTTAAAAGCTAACATCACAAGCAAAGTTGAGATGAATCACTACTGCAAGTAATATATCCTTCCATTTGTGTCAGCATACTGAGATGTGAAGCACAAAAAGAAAAACAGCGTACAACGATACCTAGAGTTCATAATCTGCAACATTATACAATTACACTGCAGTGAACACTCAGAGCAGCATATAATGAGAAGACAAAGGTCAAGGCAAATTCACAGAGATGTTAGGGAACAAGAAATGTGTCAAGTGGAAGCTAATTCAAAATGTATTGTATGTACAGTCTTATCTCTCAGGTTCTCAGGGATGGAAGAATAAACAACGTTAAAGAACATATTGGTCAGAATACAAAAAAGACAGAGCTTCTGTTAATGTGAAATTTATATGCCTTTTCAAATGTTAATTGTTCTTCCAATACTAAGATTAGACTGCAAAGATTTAACTTTTCTTGGTGCTTTTTTGAAGATGCTGGGCCACACATGTTATACAACTGTATCCCATATTTAACAAGGTATATGGTAGAGGATGAGCATCATTTAATGTCACCCATCTCTCTTCTTCATTTTGGTCAATTTACACAACCTCTTTGCCCAAGACAATAGGCTATCTGGTAACATCACCCAAGTTGAAGCTGAAATTAGAATTATGAAATTGTAAGCTTACCAGAAGCTTTACTTCTTGCAGTATCTAACTTTACAACTTCTGGGCTGCCTCTATGTGATTGCCTAAAGAAATTGATCTCCTGGTGAAATTTGGAGACCTTTCTGGTCATATAGTTAATAAATCAAAGACTGAACTAGTTTCCCTACAACATAATCCAGACCAACTAGACCTATACGCAGTTTCAGGAAATACATTGAAATGTGCCAGCCTTTCTTTTACTTATCTTGAGATTCATCTGACTTCATCAAAGGAGAAACACATAGCAGTTTAACTGTATTATCAGTTTGCAGCATATTAAAATTTTACTGTTATTACAGCGTCTCCTTGTTTGACCAGCTGAATGGAGAATTTAATCATCCAAAAATGTTTTCCCAAAAATTTCTACTTTCTTTCTTCAACTGCTCTTGTCCAGCCTACTAATGATCTAACTTAAATGGATGACTGATGGTGTCCTTCATCTGTATCCCATCCAAAAGTGCTTGCTGTCCTACGTGTCTGTTCAAAAGCAAAGGAGGCATGATTCTTTAACACAAGCTTTGTCCTTGGATAGCTCAGTAACAAATTTGGTTATACTGGATAGATCCTAATTTGTGTTTATATATTAAAGAAAAAAAACATGAAAAGGTTCTGCTAAATCATTAGTAACTGTAACACTTAGAGGCAGGAAGCTGACAGACTTGTTTCATAATCAAGTCTCCTTACCTATGATACTCTTACTGTGGCTCATTGTCTGTTTAATATTCCTGAATTCTAACTTGGTCTCTCCTTCCATACTTTGATAAGAGATAGAGTTCCCTTCAAAGTAACCAGATTTGTCCATCTTACTCATTCACTTGACAGACTAAAAAACAAATTCTAGTTCAAACTTGATCCCAGAGATGGACTTAATTCTATTCAGCACATTAAGGAGAATTGTGATTCCCAAGCCAGACATTTATAGGTAGCTTGGTAGACACTCCATTGAAAATTTACAAGCATGACAAGATATGGATGCCTGAAAACATAGCCCAGTTTCCCTTATTTCCTAATTATACAGGGAGTTTTTAATGTTTCATCCTCCAGTCACAGTCCTTCCATTACTTATGGGAAAAGACCGTGGAACCCAGCTTCAAAACAGGAAGATATTCTACATTTAATCTTATTTTTACCAACTTAGCTTATCATTGCATTAACACTAAACTTCTGCCAAACTTCATATCTGACCACAGTCCATTTCTGTCCTATTGGTCTTTTAAAGCCATAAAACCTACATCCCACTAGAGACTGGTCAACCTTTTCTCCCATTCTTTTAGCAAAGCTGATTGAGAAAGCAGCTTCCTTAACATACACCAGAACGCATCAAAAACATAACAATTTTGCAGGGGAACCCCTCTCCACGCACCCCCATTTATATATATATATATATATATATATATATATATATATATATATATATATAAAATAATGCAATATATATAATTATATATAATACTATACAATTTTGAGTAGATGTGGTCAGATGAGAACTAAATCAAAGGTCCATTGATCTCTTGCAGACAAGTTGTATTAATAAGATATGAGTGGACAGAGGTGGGATGCCTTGGAGTCGGAGCAAGATTGATTAAGCATTTAGGTTCATCCTGATGTAACGTGAAGAGTGTTTGGTAGTATACAGAAAGCGATAAGCTGTTAACATTACTATGGTGAAAAAGCTATAAGTGCCTTTTACCCCTTAGTATTTCAATCAGGATAGAATACTAACAGAGGCGAGAACTGACAGGATTTTAGAACAGGATGTGCTCTTGAGTGAGATGTCTTGTAATCTGAGCTGCAGGTAGTGTCCCTTGAGACAGATGACGTTTACCAAAAAAATATTAATATCCAGTGTTGGTAAGATCTGCTGCTAAACTGAATTTTCCATTCACTGTTTCAGTAATATCTTTTTTTTTATTTAAAAATATGCTGATCTGATTGTGACTTTCTCTGTGATTTTATAGCAGCTAAGTGTGTGGTTGATTTGTGTCTGAGTGATACAACATTGCAATAACACTGAATAAACTGTATTTTTTTCTAACTGACAGAGTGAAATCATCACTTTGCATTGTTTACATTTACACACCTATTTAATTATGTAACTTCAATTAACTTAAGTTAAATTCTAATTAGCATTTTTTCTTAAAATGGCCAGCAGTTCTCTTACTTACAGGATTTGTTATTGTCATTTTCTATGTTAGTTCAACAAAAACTTCTAATTGAATTTTGCTGATCTACATTATTGCCACTTTTGATTGTACATTCTTGTGACAGTACAGGAAGTGAGTAGCTATAAAAACCACTGTAAGAGCAGTATAACATATGAATATAGTAGTAGGAAATACATTACAACTTTTAAAATAATAAAGTAGCTGCAGTATGACACTGGCATATTTAAAAGAGCAGCAGAGGGTTAAAGACAAAGCCATGGTAACAAGTCATGCTGCTTTATTTTTACTTATTATACCCTGGGTTCACGTAACAGTTGGCAGTTGCAGTTGCTGTTCAAAAATGTCTCAACAATGTCTCATCTAACAGCTTTGTTAGAAATGCTACATCTAAAGAAATCCCAATCCCTCCACACCACATGCTCCAGAGACCACAACCTCATTACCACTGTCAACAGAACACGCTGGAGGGACAGGCTCATAACCCAGAGACTGCCCATGCTATGGAATAGACTTCCCATACATGTCAAACAGAGCACCTCACTGGCCGTCTTCAAGAAAATCTTAAGGAGTGGATGGGAAATAAAAAATTCACCCCGGGGATCACTCCAGTGGCTCTGTTCGACAGAGGCACTAGGAACTAAGGTCAGGTGGCATGATGCCAGGGTAATCCTATGGGCTAGGCTTGTAAAGGCTCCAGGGCCATTAACCTAGTACACACCTGTGAACCTGTGGGTGACAGGCCTCAATGCTTTACCAGAGATGGCCTTCACCTGTCACCACTGAGTTTCCAAATCCTGGCCAAGGCTCTTGCCTCCCCCATTGTGCCTTTTTTAGGCAATGTCCCAAAGACAAACCTTACAACATAAAAGCTCTATCAAAAAGCAAATTGAAGGTCATGCTGCTTAATGCTAGGAGCCTAAACCTGAAAATGGGCTCACTGGAAGCCCTCCTTGCACTGGAAGATCCTGATGTCTGTGCTGTCAAAGAAACTTGATTCAGGGCAGCAGAGAGCACCCCTGCCTTACCAGGCTATGCCTTATTCTACATATTCCAACCCCAAAATGTGATCGGGAAGACTAAGGGTGGTGGAGTATCTATCTTCATCAAGGACAGGCACACCTCCAGAGCAGTTTGCCAGCATGATGCACTGGAACTACTCCAGGTGCAACTGACAGTTGGCAAGACACCCATCCAAGTTATAGCTAGCTATAGACCCCCGTCAATGACTCATGACACCCACTCCTCTTACTTGGATCTACTAGACTCCATCAAGGTACCTGCTAACACCCTGATCCTTGGTGACTTCAGCTACCCCACCATAGACTGGGTGAACTATTCTTACACTAATGCATTGTCTCAATGATTCATCGACTTCATCAATTTTAATGCACTAGACCAGCTCATCTCATCCCCCACAAGGTGAGATAACATTCTGGACTTGTTTCTCACCAACATGAGTGACCGCTGCACCACTCCCATAGTATGTCCTTCCCTGGTTAGATCAGATCATCGGACTGTCTCATTCGAAGTTTCTATCCAACCAACCCCCCCCCCCCAGCCGAAATCAAGCTAAAAAACTTCTCAAAAGCTGACTACAACCTCCTAAGGGAGAGTATCTGTAGCCTCACACCCCCCACAAAGGATGCAGACAGCTATGCTGAACAGTACACCATTGTAGTTTACAAGCACCTGTACAACTGCATGGACTCAGAGGATGTCCACCAAACAGGTTTGTGTTTCCTTGAGGAGCAGATTTTAGTTCTGTTGGGTATGGCTGTCAACAGGCTTTACAACAAAAGGAAGAAATTGTTGCCCAAAGGTAAAAGGGAACACATTCCAAATTGGAAAAACACCCTCTTTAGCCTCAATAAGCAAATTAGATCACTAGTGAAAACCTCCAAGGCCAAATATGAATCGAAACTAGCCTCCATAACAAAGGGAAACCATAAAATCTTCTTCAGTTAAGTTAGGAACCTCCGTGGCAAAGCCAAGGTTTGTTCCGAATTAGTACATAACAGTATCACTTAGACTGATCCTCTTGACTTGGCCAACCAGCTATCAGATAGGTTCAGTGCAAACTTCACTCCCCTGTCCCCCCAAAGGCCCTTTCAACATCCCTGATACTTGTTCCGCACCTCACATCTCCATAGACCAAGTGTTACAGGCCCTATCCAAGGCAAAAAACACAGCTTCCATGGGACCTGAGAGTATCCCAGGATGTATTCTGCACCATCATCAGCAAGAACTGGCTTCGCCATTGAGCACCCCATTCAACCACAGCCTAAGTACTGGCATCATTCCAGCAGAGTGGCAAACTGCCATTGTCATCCCCTTGCACAAAGGTGGTGCCACTACTAACCCTGGAAACTATCACCCCATTAGTTTGACAAATCTGATCTGTAAAGCCATGGAGCATATTATTATGGATCTCATAAACAAGGATATAGGCAATCTCCAAGAACTTGACCCCACCCTGTTCAGATTCATTAAGGGCAGATCTTGCCAAATGAACCTGATTGACTTCTTTGAGACTGTCACCAAGGCCCTGGATGAGGGAAAATCAGTACATACAGCTTACCTTGACTTGGCCAAGGCCTTTAACACAATCCCCCACTCGGGCATCATCGAAAAGCTAACACAACTTGGAGTAAATTCCTATCTCATCAGGTGGGTTGCCAGCTGGCTCACTGACAGGATCCTCAAAGTCAAAATAGGCATCTCCACCTCCGATAGCAGACCTGTCACTAGTGGAGTTCCCCAGGGATCTGTCCTGGGACCTCTACTGTTTGGCATCTATTTCTCGGAGGTACAGGCAAAGACAAAAGGCCTGTGGCTGACCAGGTTTTCTGACAACTGTAAGTTGGGTTCTGTCATTGACTCCCCAAATGATGTTAACATACTGCAAGAGGGTCTTACAACAACTAATGACTGGTGCTAAAGTCATGACCTCAAGCTAAATGCAAAAAAATGTGTCATCATACCATTCAGCAAAAACACAAGCCCTACTGATTGTCACATCAACAGCAACCCCCTAAGCACACAACTTGTGGTGAGAAACCTGGGCACTCAGGTTGATAACAACCTCACATTTCACCATCATGTAGCGGCAGTGGTCAGAAAAGCCTTTTACTTGGTTCATCTCATAAGTAAAGGGATTGCATCCAGAAAAAAGGAAGTTATTGCCTCTCTATATTCCTCCCTCATTAGACCAATAATTGAGTATAACACCCCATTTAGGATGTACCTCTTCAAATATCTGCACCAACTGTAAAAGCCACTGGAATACCTCACAATGTGAATCCGTGACCTTCACCACCTGTCCTATGCAGACAGACTCAAATCATTATCACTCTACTCGGTATTGTACAGATTGCTCAGGGATGATCTGTGTTTTGCCTATAAGGCAATCTCGGACCTTGCCCTACTAGAGATGCTCCATATCCATAAGTCTAACTCCTCACGCACTACCCACTCAAAAGGCCTGAACCTAATATGGGACAGTAACAAAACCTGGTGCAGAGACAGGTTTGTCTCCCAGATGCTGCCCCGTCTCTGGAATAGACTTCTCATACATGTCAAACAGAGCACCTCGTTGACCCTCTTCAAGCACAACCTTGATGAGTGGATGGGATTTGTCCCAGGGGTTCCACCTGTGACCCTCACTGACAGGGGTGACAGGTGCTGACTGAGGTTTCTTTTTGGGGATAAACTCTTGGCTAGGCTTGTAAGGGCCACAGGGGCATTAGCGTTGTAACCTCCAGTGATCCAGTGATCCAGTGATAGAATTTCCATTTTTTTTTTCTCATTGGGAAAATGTGAAACAAAAGCCATTTACATTCAGGAGCCATGAATCTGGCCTTGGATCAGAATACAGTACCCCCCTACTTGAAACAGAACGTAAAGTAAGAAAATCCACCTCAGCAACTTCCACTGCCATTCACAATTGATGAAGGTGATTATAGTGCATCAAGCTTTGGGCAGAGGGTTTGAGTAAAGATTAGAGGCTATATGGGTAAAATTAAAAGATTACAGTGATCTGAAGAAATGTTTCCCATTAGCATGTGTCTGCACTTTGTTCTTCTCATAGAATAAAGTTTTTCAAAAGTCAACTTGTGATTAAAACAGTGTAATGTCAATGAAGTGACAGTCCCTGTGTCATTGTACTGTCATGATGTTATTCACAGCTTGGCTCCTTAGGTCATTTTGCTTGTCCAGAATTCATTATTCTAATATTAACACCAGCAACATTATTGTCTTTTGTGTATGTCTTTTTTTTAATGAGCTCAGAAATTGTTTTTACAGTGACTCTTCACTGATAGGTTTGACCTGGCAGCTATTTAATTTGTGTATGTCTTAAATTAAACAATTTCCTTAAGGCAGATACAATTTCAAAGTGAAAAGTATAACACAAATACCAGAAATGTAATTGTAGGATACAACAATAATAATACAATTATTAAATGGACAGGCTCACCACAAACATTTAACAGTAGCCATATTAAATAAAATATGATATTGTTTTACAACATTATGTCTGCATCTAACGTGCCACAGTAATATCTGCTAAAGAACTATTCTGTAGGTTAATTTATGCTATGGAGGAAAATAAAGCACAGGTTGTTGTGCAGTGGTGTTAATAAAGTATGTAGGAAATATTATATTTTTACCATACTAGAGATGGGATTGCTCAGAATTTGAAATAGTACATAATTATAAAATGCATGTCAAAATAAAGACTGTCAGTACAGATTGTAACACAATTCATGTTTTATTTGAAGTTTTTAGCTGTTATCCTTTGTTGTTAATTAAACCATCAAAACAATTGCATGGTTTAAGTAAACAACTAACTCTTAATATTAGTCATATGTTTCTGTGTAGCTTTTATTTTAACATCTTTTCACTGAACACACAAAACCTTATTGGGGTAAACCTGCACTGCTGTTCTGAATTCTGAAAATTTGTAGATGTTTTTTATAGCATTTTATCTTATAACTTGTTGTATGTTTCGGCTTTTTCCCGGTTAGGGGTTGCCACAGCGGAACTCCGGTCCGCTAATGATTGGCAGTAGATTTTTACGTACCGATTTGCCAGCCCTGACGCACAAACTTCAACGAAGGTACGCCCATTCACGTATGTCTCCACACAGAAGATGCTTTAGCTGAGAATCGAACAGGACAACATCTTACTGTGAGGCGAAAACGCTACTGCAGCAGCACCACTGCAAAATCTAACTTTTTAAAGTTCTCCTTTTCAATGTTCTTAAAGTTATCAGTATTGTAAATTATATTGTCATTTTTGTTTTTTTCCACTGCCCTACATCCACTTAAAATTCAGTTATTGCAAAGTGGTTTTCGACCATTAATTAATGCAGTGATGCTCTTCCTTCTTTGCAACACATTGTGAATGCATTTTCACAAAGACTGTGACAAAAAAAAAAAAACATAAAAGAAAACAATCTAACTGTTCTTAACATGGCAAATCTATATCTGTTCAGTTAATGAAATATCAAAATGCGTCCCAAGCTTAAATATGGCTGTTCACCATTCAAGTGATAATGAATTGATTTCTGCATTGCACAAAAAATTGAGGGATGAATCGATTATATCACTACAGTGTAGAGACATGACTATTACAATTACTTGAGACTTTTAACATATGTAAATAAACAATGAACTTTTAATATGTTTAACACTGTAACACTTATGATATCAAAATTTCCTATGAACTGTACCACAATTGCAGTTACTTTATATGCTTGGCTATTAGCAAGGTATTTAGGGTTTGCCAACCTAGATTTGACTCATTATACCACTGTTAGCTAAGAAATGTGCTACATATGTAATTCCTTAACTGATATATACACATATATATATATATATATATATATATATATATATATATACACACACACACACACACACACACACACACACACACACACACACACACACACACACACACACACACACACACACACACACTGCTGTGGTATTTGTAGCTTACTGTCTTAATGAACTGATATCATTTGCCAAAGAACTTTTATGTTTATGAGAAATGCGTCCTAGGCTAACAGCAGTTAAAGCAGATTTCTCCTGGATGTCATAACGGACTACATATTGAAACAGGTAACTAAATCTTGTCAAAGAGGAGAAAAGGGTCAAGTGTCATCAAACAAATAGCTCAGTACAAACTGAACTGCAGAATTATGCAGCGTCTTTGACAGGTGATATTTTCCACATCGTTCTCTCCCTGTCACTCCTGCATTCTGATTGTTTGGGACTTTCTAAACCAGGTTACAAATGATTAAATTAAGAATGCAGTATACATTTTTCATTAAAATATATATGACATAAGAAATGTGAATGAGCTACCCCTTCAAAGACCTTATCTCTCAGAATTACAGCTCTAGGTTATGTTATGTTAAGTAATGTTGACATGTACAAACTGTATTTTCTTTTTTCTTTGTTTTGTAGTATGCACTGTGCAGTTCATTTTCAAGCATATTAATGTTTTGCCAGCATTACATATTTGACGACAGCAACATTTGTATCTTAAAACATTTATTCTGAATTATCAGAAACTTGACCATGCATTTTATTATAAAGATAACCATTTAAAATTCCAAAACTCACAAGTGTGAGCCCTAGAATAATAAGACTGACAGAGTGGCTAACGGATTTTAAGTCTCAGATTGCCATTTCTTGGAAAATTTACTTTTTTCTGTGGTATGAAGTTGATACCATTCTTTTTTTAAAGCCTTTTGTTGACTGGGTTACCCACTAGGCTAGTGACATTTTTTCAGCTGAAACCTAAGGTGGTATTTATACTAATAGGGGAAATTTGGACAGTCTATCAGGGAACTTCTTGTAGTCTTTTTGATAGGTGCCATGGGATCTTTTACATCTACCTGAGGTACCACCACCTTAACTGATTACATCCGAGTGACTCCTCCAGATGCATCTGCAGTTAACTCCTACTGATGCCTCTAGACATCAAATATTGCTTGTTCATATTTGCATCAATAATTCTAAAACCATGCTATCTACAAGGTTTTAAAAGATTTCATCTTTAATCTTACACAATGGCAAACTCAACTGCAATGATATTTGACCTCTGCCTAGTGCAGGTAAGTAGATATTAACTGTTGTTACTATGATATTAATTTATGCAGATATAATTTTCACATTTTTCTAAATATCTCAACAACTTAGTAACACAGGCAGAACTTGTTAGCCTCATATGAAAGCTCTCAGCTAGATGAATAAAATAGTATGTGTGTGTAACGTGTGTGGTTGCACATATATTGTGAACTGTTTATAAAATATTACAAATGTAATAATTACTGTGACTTATAATGAATACAACCACTGTAAAATAGTTTGTGCTAAAGAGTTTTCCATTTATAATTCTCTCATTACTGCTATGGTTCCAAAGATATGAACATTTGATTGAAATGTGAGGACATCATTTGATTCTGTCAAAAGACATAGGCTCTGCTCATTGGAAGTTACAGTGAAAACTTCCTGAGCTTCATTGGAGTGAATGAATTAACAGATGGGACCTCTGTCTAACATTTCCTCCAAAGGATGACATACTCAAGAATGTTGCACTTACAATACATCTAATTGATGTGGGAATAGAACTCACAGCCTTCTGTACCAAAGGTGGTGTATGTGACTTGTTGTGCCACTGACACTTTACTACTTCATGTAATATGTGGGGCTTGCCACTGCATCAGGTGGTCCAGAAGGCTTGCTGCCATACAAGAACAACTTTTAAGGAGAACAGCAAAGTTTGACATTCGCTGTGCTCCTGTATCTCCTGCATTTTCATTTTTTTGTAGCAATTCTTCTGAGTCTCACAGTTATGGGCCACAGAACTAAAATAAGAACCCTATGCTAAATGACAGCAACATTTGCATCTTAAAAAAATGTTGTGCATGATTGAAATGTGTCCATTTTTTTTACTGATGATAGTGATATGAGTATGCACAACAAGAAATAATGCCATCATTTATCATCATCAACCCCCTTATTCAATTTTCCGCATAGGGTCGGGTGCTGTGCCAACTGTCACCACCTTTCTCTATTCAGTGGTACTCTCCTACCTTGTTTGACACTCATGCGTGACTGTTGCACTTCCTCCCTCACACAGTACGTCCATATCTGTTCATCACAAATAATGTTACTTTGTCTATGTTATGTTTAAAAAAGGAGTGTATCTATCTGGAATACTGGCAATATAACATTTTGCTACATATATACATTACTAGTAGGTTGAAACTGAAAATCTTAAAAAAATATACTTCCATTAGTGAAAGTAAAGATTTGTGTGTGTTAGTCTAACCCACTATCTCACTGCCTGTGATTAAAATGTTAACAGATGCTGTCATATTAGAAATGTGTAGACATCAAGAAGCACATTACAGTCATGGGCAATGAAATGTATGGCAAACAGATATGGTTGTGTGACCAGTTTCAAAAGAGAAAACTAAAGGTAAAGGGAGTACCTTTCCCTTTTGGAAACATAGTGGTAAACATGCAGTCAGACTCTGACTTTTTCACCTGCTTGTGTCATCTCTGTGCTTCTCATACAAATATACCCCCCCCCCCCAGTCAAATAATTCTGCATAATAGGATGTGAACCCATACAACACTGGAATATGTTACACTGAGGCAAATCTACCACATGCCATCCTGAAAGAACAATGCATTTTAAGAGGGATAAAAGAGAATGTAAGAAAGCTCTTTGTTAAATGTCCTGCTAAAATGTTAAGCACTTTGAGCATTACAACATCAAACTGCTTGAGTCTAGTCATTGGCACAGTTTAATCAGGCAAGACCATCCCAGTTACAGAGTACCATATTACTATTACTATTACTATTACTATTACTATTACTATTATTATTACTATTACTATATACTATTACTATTATTGCTAGACAGGGGTCCAGGGAAGTGAATACTGTGGGAAGAAATAGCCAGGGAATTGTTATGGCTAGGCTTGTATAGGCCCCAGGTGCGATAGCCTAGTACAAACCTATGAACCTATGTTACATTAGGATGGCATGGCTTCTGGCTGTAGCATTTCTTTACAGCTTTGCTTACTACATGAGAAGCGGTAGTAAAATCTCACACTGCCTGCATAATCAGTGTTGGGAGATTAAAAAAAAGGTCTGACTGTTCTAGTGGAAGGAAAAAAGTGAAGATATTTGTAACTTATGCTGTTTATCCTGTAATTTACCAGCATGTAGAAAGTCCGATAAATAAATATATTAAAAAAACTTACAAAAGGAAACAGAATTGTACTTTTTTATTTAAAATGTTGAAATATCAAAGACTAGAGGAGACAGAGTCTTTAATGACTGACAAGAACATTCTTATCGTGAAATTAAAATTGAAAATGTTGTCTGAGTGCTTACATTTTGATTACATGAGCAATTTGCTTGGCAGCTACACATCATCTGAGTCTACAGAGCATCAAAAATTACTCATTATTGTCAACATGTCACAAAAATATCATCAGTATTTTGAACACACTCATAGTTAGAATGCAAAATATTTAAAACCCTTTTATAAGTGACAGTGATATTTCAGAACCAATTTTAGTGTTAATGTAAAGATGCCAACAGCTCAACGTTAGACATTTATGCAGAATTTTAGAGCATTCTGTTGCCTCATGCAGCGAAGAAAGGACAAACAAATTTATTTCAGGATTGTCACTGCCACTGCATTATAGTCACAGTACGGCAAAATGACCCAATTTCTTTCACAGGTATAAATTATAGTTTTACCATCATGCATTGTCAAAGAAGTGCAAGAAGAATGAGTTTGTATTTTGTTGAGGTACATCAAGGAATGTTTACCACATATGTCTGTCATTTTTGATAACAGTGTCTACATATCTGAGCTTTTCTATATTTCAAATAATTTTACTTTCAAATTTTAAGTACTGCATAATCAAATGACTAGATGATATTCCCTAAAATGTCAGTAATCTCATCACATTTTAAAATATAACGAGACATATTATTTTCCTACATACTCCACCATTCCTGGTGATTTCAGCAGGCAACTGTTTCGCACATTTCCTGCAGAGCAAGTAAAACACGAATTATGATTGTTGTAGGACAAATTTAAATCTTATGAAGACAAGAAGATACTTGTCTCCACTGATATTTGTTTACATTGAAATTATATACCACTGTTTATACTGTAAGCAGTCTGTAGATTCTGAAGAAGAATGACAGAAATATGGGAACCGATTCTACTTTCTGGACTTCAGGTTTGAAAATTGTAATTTTACAATCAGTTGACAGAGCAAAACTTGAAATAAATTTCAGTAAGTAAAATATATGCAGATGAACTCTTTAAAACTTTAGGGGAATGGATAGGACAAAAAAAAAAAAAAAAAATATATATATATATATATATATATATATATATATATATATATATATATATGTTTCTAGATAAAGGCTAATAAATGTGTATACTTCCACTAAGGTATAGAAATTTGTCTCTGCTGTCATTGTGAATTTTTTGTATCAAGGTAGTTGCATTAGACTGTAAAGGGTAATCTGAGGTTCTGACAGTTTATAAGATCAAAGGAAGTTATTAGGCTAATGATCCTAGAGCCCTTACAAGCCTAATCATATTTATCCCGAGTTGCCCCAATTGTCGGTGGTTTAAATATCTGGTGTGAGAATGGAACCAAATCCAAGTGTGCTGTCTACAGAGCTACTGAGACTGCTCATTAGGAGTCTTCCACAGTTTGCACAAGCAGCATGGCCATGTCAGTGTCTAGCAGAACACCTCCTAACACTGACGTTTATGTTAGCAATATTTTAAACATGGACTGGGCTGTTGTTTTTGCCCTTAGTATATTAAACTAATCATTCCATACAGTTTACTTCACTTTTCATGTATATACTTTGCTTTAACTGTGGCTTTCTCTTTATCTTTGCTAAAATATTACAACCAGCAGCACATAAAATGGTGAAACTCATGATAATTCAACAATGTATACTCAGTTTATGATGTTCTTAACTCGTTAACACCTATGTGTTGTGGAATGTCACACTTCTGGCAGTCTGCACACATCCTTACATTCCAATGCATTTTCATTTTGTTAACAAGAAAAGTTATTAAAACTGCACAAATAACAATGTTATCACTAAGAAATATACTTTATAGTGATAATAGTCAGTGCATTCATTGTCTTTCCATAAATACTATTAAATATTGCAATAAACACAAACCCAGAATTGTATTTTTGCTAAACTTTCACAAACAAGTTGTATTTTAGAAACTATAGTCTAGATATATATTGTTAGATCACTTCTGTTGATTATCAGACATATGCTTTCACATGGCAGCAAAAATTGTGCATGATTTTTGAGATATTTAAAGAAATATGAAAACATATGCTTCATTCTATAATTAGAAATATAAATTATATTGAATATTTCTCAATATGTGCAATTTACAGTGCAGATATAAATGACAATTTTCTACAGCAAAATCTAAGGTTTCACCTGATGCCATGCAATAGTTTGCAAGTTTTAATATCTAGATAAATATTGCTTATTTTTATAATTATTAACAAACAACTAGATGTATCCCCAATGTAGTGTGATATAAACTGACATTGATAATAAACTTACCTGTCTCCCACCATGATATTTAACACCATACCTCTTAATAGCGTGAAGGTCTCTCAGTTATAAAAATATGAACATAAATATGAAAATATGAATAAGTGGCAAAAAGTGATTGGTTTTGGTACTGCAAAAAATCCTACATTAACAATCTTCATGTGGTTTTGTTAATAAATCCTTGACCTTTCTAATATTACCTTGCAAGTAACTTAGTTAAAGAAGCTGCACCCAAGTAAAGCCTGGATGCCATAAATTACTATGGGTGTTAAATGGAAGTATACAAACAAGACGCCTTTTATATGCTTCCAGGGTAAGATATCTACTGCTATTCCTTCTACCCCCCCCCCCCCTTCCCTTCTATATTTCAGAAAATGGCGAGGACTGTCTTACCACATAAATAAATAAATAAAATACAATGAATAAAGTATCCTTCTCTCTCATCTTCTTTAAAATCTCTTATGACATCTTACTGCATTTCTTTCATTTGATCTGTCCTTTTTTCTAGCTACCTGTGTACCCCTTTGCATGCATATAAATGCAATAACATGATGTTCATCAATGGACACATACAGACTATGACTGCTGGCAAATTATGTTTGATTACTTGCCAGTAGTCACATAGTTGTAACAAGTTCTAGTGCACATGACTTCTTCCACTTAAGTCTTGTGATGTTAGTGCAAAATGATACTCAACAGTGACCTTTATCAGCTTCAGGAGATACATCAGAAACTTACAAAAATACATACAAGTTACACATATGTGCATAATATACACCCATATACAACTATTTATGCACACTTGTTCAAATAATTTACACTTTTTTGTCTCTGCACCCTTTACTTGGGCAGTTCCTCTGTGACTGTACGTATATGAAAACCACTGCCGATAGTTCAGTGCATTTGCATGAAGGTGAACCTCTGCAATTCACACATTTGCCTTGCACTGTTGTGTAGTGTGGCAGTATAAATATGGCCCACCTAGAGTTATTGTTCTTTTTTTTCATTTAGTCTTTCTGATCTTTCTTAGCCTGTTTCATTTTAATATAATGGCATCTCTTTTATGTAATGGTCTGCATGTACACCCAACTAATCTCTTAAACAACTCAGTCTTCTTATTTTTTATATAAACAATCCACATCAAAGCATTCATTATTC